>NC_140999.1:22232363-22393207 GCF_052327205.1 Somniosus microcephalus
TTCTCTACCACAGAAGGCAGTAGAGGCCAATTCATTAAATATATTCAAGAAGGAGTTGGATATATTTCTTAAATCTAAAGGGATCAAGGGATATGGGGAGAAAGCAGGGACAGGGTACTGAATTTGGATGATCAGCCATGATTGCATTGAATGGCAGAGCAGGCTCGAGGGGCCGAATGGCCTACTCCTGCTCCTATCTTCTATGTTTCTATGTTTATTAGAGGGAACAGTGCTGCCAGACTGTCCCATGGGGGTTTCGTGTTTGGGAAGAGTCCACGACAGAGGACCCAATGTGTGGCCCAGAGGAGCACTCCTGCTCCCCCTAACCACTCAAGGGAAGTTAAAAAAAATACTTAACCTGCTTGGGCCTCTTGTGGCCCTCAATCATCTTCCCCACTATCTTCACCTGGCGGGAAAGCCACTAGGGCTTCCCGCTCAGGCCAAGTTAAAATTGCAGTCAGGTCCCAGTGACGTCATCTGGCATGCATATATGAAAAAGCACCCTCCCGGCTTTAGGGGGTGTCCTTACCGCCTGCTCAGTTGAGCAGGTTAAAATCGGCAACCATCATTTCCCAGGTGGACAGTTAAAATGCAAAATATTCCTCCATACTTCTAACCCAGCACTTATTGCCTGCTTTATAATCAAATAGCAGGCTTTTCACTTTGTTTAAAAGGAAATCACAATTAGGACCTACATACTTAAAACTGATCCAGGCAAATGGTTTACAGTAGTGAAAGGTTCAAGTAGAAAGGGACACGATTTAAGATTTAGGAATAAGAAGGGAAGCCAAGTGGAATTTTTCACCCAAAGGGTAACAGAGTTGTGGAAATAAATACACTCAAACATTGTAAATGGGTTTAAGATATAATTAGATGCATTTCTGGAGTCTGAAAGGATATGATGAAAAGGAATTAGGTGGGTTGATCTATGGAGAATGAGTATTCTATGAAGGATGAGTATTGGGGGTCTAATAAACTTTTATTGGGGTACATTTTTGTCTTCAGCACCTGGCTGATAATGGGCTGAAATGCCTTCTGAGAATCTCCAAAGACTTTCTGAGCTTTTGTTCCCATATTGTGCCATTCTGTTATAATTATCCTAGTCCTTTAAATTTCATTTCTGGAAAGAAAGAACTTGCGTTTATATTGCACCTTACTATGACCCCCAGGAAATCGCAAAGTGCTTCACAGTCATTGAATTACTTTTGAAGTGTGATGTAATAAAACTCACTACACACTTGGTTTGAGTATAAAGCAAGGATTTAATCAACTTGTTTCAGAACATGGAGGTCTAGTTGTACTTCACTAGTTCCTTGTCTTACAAAATGTCCCTGGGCAAGCTGGCCCACACCCGAGTATTTATACTCCTTGGACGGCGCCACCAGCTGGCCGTCTAGTGTTATTTCATGAGTTGTTTCTTCACGATGATGAGATTTATAACAAAGTGCATTGATTATTTGTAGGTAAACATAAAAGCCAATTTTCAAACAGCCAGGTCCCACCTAGGCAAATGTGACAATGACCAGTTAATCTGTTTTGTGGTGGTGTTGGTTGAGGGATAACTGCTGACCAGGAATATACCCACCCAAACATACAGATGGGAGCTCGGTTTAACATTGCACCCCCTTAAAACCAAGGCATTTTAGAACCACAGAAGAGGGATTCAAGTTTCAGAAATGCTTGCTGAATAACTCATGCAAAGAATTAGTAATATTCTTTTTATTGCCGGGTCTGCATTTACTCTGAAATTAGAAAAATCAACTGGGGAGATATTACTGGAAAAAGTGTTATTTCAGGCTCATATTGGACAAAATATAAAAAACAGCAAAACATGACTAAAAGATTAATAAGGAGAGAAAAATTAGAGTACGAGAGAAAGCTAGCTAGAAATATAAAAACAGACAGTAAGAGTTTCTATAGATATTTAAAAAAGAAAAGAGTTAACAAAGTGTGCGTTGGTCCTATAGAAAGCGAGTCTGGGGAATTCATAATGGAAAATAAGGAGATGGCAGTTGAATTGAACAGGTATTTTGCATCGGTCTTCACTATAGAGGATACAAGTAACATCCCAGAAATAGCTGTAAATCAGGAAATGGAAGGGAGGGAGGAACTCAAGAAAATTACAATCACCAGGGAAGTGATACTGAGCAAATTGTTGGAGCTATGGGCTGACAAGTCCTCGCGTCCTGATGGACTTCATCCTAGGGTCTTAAAAGAAGTGGCTAGTGAGATAGTTGAAGCATTGGTTTTAATTTTCCAAAATTCCCGAGATTCGGGGAAGGTTCCATTAGATTGGAAAATAGCGAATGTAACTCCTTTATTCAAAAAGGGAGGGAGACAGAAAGCAGGAAACTATAGGCCAGTTAGCTTAACATCTGTCATAGGGAAGATGTTAGAAGCTATTATTAAAGACATTATGGCAGGGCACTTAGAAAAGTTCACGGTAATCAGGCAGAGTCAACATGGTTTTGTGAAAGAGAAATCATGTTTAACCAATTTATTGGAGTTCTTTGAGGAAGTAACATGTGCTGTGGATAAAAGGGAACTGGTGGATGGAATGTACTTAGATTTCCAGAAGGCATTTGATAAGGTGCCACATCAAAGGTTATTGCGGAAAATAAAGGGGGCGATTTTGCCAGCCCTGGGGAGGCGGGTATGGAGGCAGGACTGCCAGGAAAATGGCAACCCGCCTCCATGCCATCTTCCCAGGAGGCGGGTAGCCGTCCAATAGAAACATAGAAGATAGAAGCAGGAGTAGGCCATTCGGCCCCTCGAGCTTGTTCCGCCATTTAATGAGATCATGGCTGATCATCCAAATTCAGCACTCTGTCCTTGCTTTCTCCCCATATCTCTTGATCCCTTTAGCCTCAAGAAATATATCTAACTCCTTCTTGAATATATATACTGAATTGGGCTCAACTGCCTTCTGTGGTAGAGAATTCCACAGGTTCACTACTCTCTGGGTGAAGAAATTCCTCCTCATCTCAGTCCTAAATGGCTTACCCCTTATCCTTAGACTGTGACCCCTGGTTCTGGACTCCCCCACCATTGGGAACATCCTTCCTGCATCTAGTCTGTCTAGTCCTGTTAGAATTTTATAAGTTTCAATGAGATCCCCTGTCATTCTTCTAAACTCTAGCGAATGCAAGCCCAATCGACCCAATCTCTCCTCATACGTCATTCCTGCCATCCCAGGTGTTCTGGTGAATCTTCGCTGCACTCCCTCCATGGCAAGAACATCCTTCCTCAGATAAGGCGACCAAAACTGCACACAATACTCAAGGTGTGGTCTCACCAAGGCCCTGTACAACTGCAGCAAGACATCCTTGCTCCTGTACTCAAATCCTCTCGCTATGAAGGCCAACATACCATTTGCCTTCTTAACCGCCTGCTGCACCTGCATGCTTACCTTCAGCGACTGGTGCACAAAGACACCCAGGTCTCGTTGCACTTCCCCTTTTCCCAATCCATTGCCATTCAGATAATAATCTGCCTTCCTGTTTTTGCCACCAAAGTGGATAACCTCGCAATTATCCACATTATACTGCATCTGCCATGCATCTGCCCAATCACCCAACCTGTCCAAATCATACTGGAGTTTCTCTGCATCCTCCTCACAGCACACACGCCCACCCAGCTTTGTGTCATTTGCAAACTTGGAGATATTACATCTAGTTCCCTTGTCTAGATCATTAATATATATTGTGAATAACTGGGGTCCTAGCACCGATCCCTGTGGTACCCCACTAGTCACTGCCTGCCACTCGGAAAAGGACCAGTTTATTTCAACTCTTTGCTTCCTGTCTGCCAACCAGTTCTCTATCCAAGTCAGTACCTTACCCCTAATCCCATGTGCTTTAACATTGCACGCTAATCTCTTATGCGGGACCTTATCAAAAGCCTTCTGAAAGTCCAAATACACCACATCCACTGGTTCTCCCTTATCTATTCTACCAGTTACATCCTCAAAAAATTCCAGTAGATTAGTCAAGCATGATTTACCTTTTGTAAATCCATGTTGACTTTGTCCGATCCTGTCACTGTTTTCCAAGTGCTCTGCTATTACATCTTTTATAATGGACTCTAGCATTTTCCCCACTACCGATGTCAGGCTTACCAGTCTATAATTCCCTGTTTTCTCTCTACCACCTTTTTTAAATAGTGGGGTTACATTAGCTACCCTCCAATCCATGGGAACTGTTCCAGAGTCTATAGAATTTTGGAAGTTGACCAGCAATGCATCTACTCTTTCTAGGGCCACTTCCTTAAATACCCTAGGATGTAGATTATCAGGCCCTGGGGATTTATTGGCCTTCAATCCCATCAATTTCCCTAACACCATTTCCCTACAAATACTGATTTCATTCAGTTCCTCCCTCTCATTAGACCCTATGTTCCTCGACATCTCTGGGAGGTTATTTGTGTCCTCCTTTGTGAAGACAGAACCAAAGTATGTATTTAATTGGTCAGCCATTTCTTTGTTCCCCATTATAAATTCCCCTGATTCTGACTGCAAGGGACCTACGCTTGACTTCACCAATCTTTTTCTCTTTACGTATCTATAGAAGCTTTTACAGTCAGTTTTTATGTTCCCTGAAAGCCTACCTCATACTCTATTTTCCCCCTCTTAATTAATCCCTTTGTCCTCCTTTGCTGAATCCTAAACTGCTCCCAATCCTCAGGTTTGCTGCTTTTTCTGGCCAATTTATATGTCATCTCCTTGGATCTTATGCTATCCCTAATTTCCCTTGTTAGCCACGGTTGAGTCACCTTTTTTGTTTTATTTTTATGCCAAACAGGGATGACCAAATTCTGTAGTTCATCCATGCGATCTTTAAATGTTTGCCATTGCCTATCCACCATCAACCCTTTAAGTAATGTTCCCCAATCCATCCTAGCCAACTTGCGCCTCATACCATCGTAGTTTCCTTTATTTAAATTCAGGACCCTAGTCTCTGAATTAAATACTTCACTCTCCATCTTAATGAAGAATCCTATCATATTATGATCGCTCCTCCCCAAGGGGCCTCGCACAACAAGATTGCTAATTAATCCCTCATGACATAATACCCAGTCTAAGATGGTTCCGCGCCGGGTCCCGTCTCCTTGGAGGCAGGAAGGGATTAAAACCTATTAACTGCCTGTTAACAGGTAGTTAACAGGCAGAAAATAGGATTATCCCCTTTTTGCCCTCACAAGTGTGGGCTTCCCAAAGGCTCCAAAACCTGCCAGCTCATTGAGGCGAGTACTGGGTCTGCAGGGGTCGGGGGGGGGGGGTGGGGGTGCAAAAGTGTGGTGTGAAGGTAAGTGATGGGTGCAAGCATGTAGAGGTGAATATCTGAGGTAAGTGCTAAGTGTTTTTAAAAGTGTACTTACCTTTGCTTCTTCCTGCAGGCTTCAGTCGGTTTCTAAACGGAGAGTCTCACACCTCCGTGCTGCAGATGAGAGATGGCCGTTGCATTCTCAGATGCAACAAACATCTCATTTCTGTTAAAGAAAGAAGGTTGATGAGGTCTTGTATGCAAGACCTCATCAAACTGCAGAGATTGTCACTGTTTGACAGCTTCACAGAGCCATCAAACAATGACAATTCATCTGTCAAAAATATTTGACAGATGACACGTCATACGTTGACGTGCTCTGCAACCGGCTTTCCCTTACTTAGCCTGCTAAGCCTGCTGGGCGGACTTATCAAGGTCAATCAAGGTCATGTTTAACCAATCTTATTGAATTTTTTGGAAAAAAAATCCAGAAAGATTAGCCAAGGGCAATGTAGTGGGTGTGGTATACATGGACTTTCAGAAGGCCTTTGATAGAAGGCACATAAGAGACTCATGACACTGCTCAGGGTGTGTGGAGTCAGGGGTCAGGTAGTGTATAGTTATATAAAAAGAAAAAGGGTGGCTAAAGTAAATGTTGGTCCCTTAGAGGATGAGACCGGGAAATTAATGGTGGGAAATATGGAGATGGCAAAAACACTGAATGAATATTTTGTATCAGTCTTTACAGTAGAAGACACTAAGAATATCCCAACACTGGACAAACAGGGGGCTAAAGGGGGGGAGGAGCTAAACACGATCAAAATCACTAAGGCAGTGGTACTCAGTAAAATAATGGGACTCAAGGCGGATAAATCACCTGGACCTGATGGCTCACATCCTAGGGTCTTGAGGGAAGTGGCGGTAGGGATTGTGGATGCATTGGTAATAATTTTCCAAAACTCCCTGGACTCGGCAAAGGTCCCGGCAGACTGGAAAACTGCTAATGTAACACCCTTATTTAAAAAGGGCAGTAGGCAGAAGGCTGGAAACTATAGACCGGTTAGCCTAACATCTGTGGTAGGTAAAATTTTGGAGTCCATTATTAATGAGACAGTAACAGGACATTTGGATAATCATAATTTAATAGGACAAAGTCAGCATGGTTTTATGAAGGGGAAGTGGAGTTCTTTGAGGAAGTAACATATAGGGTGGATAAAGGGGAACCAGTGGACGTAGTGTATTTAGACTTCCAAAAGGCATTTGACAAGGTGCCACACAAAAGATTATTGCTTAAGATAAAAAATCATGGGATTGGGGGTAATATTCTGGCATGGATAGAGGATTGGCTATCTAACAGAAGGCAGAGAGTTGGGATAAATGGTTCATTCTCAGACTGGCAATCAGTAACTAGTGGTGTTCCGCAGGGGTCAGTGCTGGGTCCCCAACTCTTTACAATCTATATTAACGATTTGGAGGAGTGGACCGAGTGTAACATATCAAAGTTTGCAGATGATACTAAGATGGGAGGGAAAGTAGTGAGTGAGGAGGACATAAAAAACCTGCAAGGGGACATAGACAGGCTAAGTAAGTGGGCAGAGATTTGACAGATGGAATACAATACTGGAAAGTGTGAGGTTATGCACTTTGGCAGGAAAAATCGTAGAGCAAGTTATTATCTTAATGGCAAGAAACTGGAAAGTACTGAAGTACAAAGGGATCTGGGGGTCCTGGTGCACGAAACTCAAAAGGTTAGTATGCAGGTGCAGCAAGTGATTAAGAAGGCCAATGGAATGTTGGCTTTCATTGCTAGGGGGATAGAATATAAAAATAGGGAGGTATTGCTTCAGTTGTACAAGGTATTGGTGAGACCGCACCTGGAATACTGCATACAGTTTTGGTGTCCATACTTAAGAAAGGACATACTTGCTCTCGAGTCAGTACAAAGAAGGTTCACTCGGTTAATCCCGGGGATGAGGGGATGGACATATGAGGAGAGGTTGAGTAGATTGGGACTCTATTCATTGGAGTTCAGAAGAATGAGAGGCGATCTTATTGAAACATATAAGATTGTGAAGGGGTTGGATCGGGTGGATGCGGGGCGGATGTTCCCGATGATGGGTGCAACCAGAACTAGGGGGCATAGTCTTAGAATAAGGGGCTGCTCTTTCAAAACTGAGATGAGGAGGAACTACTTCACTCAGAGGGTGGTAGGTCCATGGAATATGCTGCCCCAAAAAGCTGTAGAAGCTACATCATTACATAAATTTAAAACAGAAATAGACAGTTTCCTAGAAGTAAAGGGAATTAAGGGTTACGGGCAGCAGGCAGGAATTTAGACATGAGTCTAGGTTCGGATCGGTCATGGCCCTGTGGGTAGCGGAGTGGGCCCAGGGGCCGTGTAGCCTGATCCTGCTCCTATTTCTTGTGTCTAATTCTGTTAGATTCAGGAGATGGTTCTGTGATAGTGGATTGGCGGTTAGGATCAGATCAGCCATGATCTTATTGAATGGTGGAGCAGGCTCGAGGGGCCGATTGGCCTACTCCTGCTCCTATTTCTTATGTTCTTATGTTCTTATGTAGCAGAATGGAATAAAGATGGTTACAAAACAGAAAATAGAGGATAGGATTTAAGAGAAGTTTCTTGGACTGGCAGAAAGTGGGAACTTAAATACTGCAGCAGAACAAGATTTCTCTTCACCAGGAGATGGGTTCCCAATAGAGGTCACATATAGTGTTCAGAGACAGCAGCAAATTGTGCAAGGAGGTGGAGAAAGGAAAGTTTGGCAGGGACACCATAATGGACATAAGTGCAATCCCAGCATGCTTCCAGCAGGAAATCCACCGTGGAGGAAGATCTAACCCTGCATGTCATACTTGACAATAGTAATTTATAATCTATTTATTTGCTGCCTTATCATCATTACAAGATGAACACAATGCATTCACATGAAATGTCACTGTTGATGATTTTAACATAGACGTTAATCCATTTCAAATAAACAGGTTAGTGCTTCTGTTAAGAAAACAAAGGAATTTCACACAAACACGTTGGCCTAGACATTCGATGGCTCCGCTCCCGTTTTTTGGAGGCTAGACTGACATCTAAGCCTCCAAAATAAGGGGCAGGATTAGCGCTCATTACGAGCTGGAAGCGTGCCACCCGCCATATTGCCTGGCAAAAAAAAAGGTGTCCAGGACACAGGCCTGAAACAGACCCTTTCCATATGCAAATAAGGGGCTTAATGCCAGTTTGAGGCCCCCTGTGAAAAATGAGGCTGGCCAAACCCCACCTCCGGGTCAGCCCTCCCCCCCCACTCCTCACCAACCCCCAATTGATGTTGATACCTTTAACTTTGACACATGCAGGAGAATAATCATCTGTACTTACATTTTAAGAATTTTAAAACCACAAATTTTTTTCATCAACCATTGAAATTGTGCCTGCCTCAGATACATGACATTTTTCAGAATACTTCCAATAAAATATGAATCTCTTATCATTTTAAATCATTTCCCAAAATAAAATCACAATGCTTCTCAGCAGCATCACCACCAGTATTTTGTAGAAGGGATTCAGGGTGAATTTTAATTTGGCTTTTGAAAAGTAGTAGCAGTTTTCAGCTCCATTGGATGACTTATATGGCCTTCACAACAATTCCTTTATTATGACACTGTTAAAAACTGCGGAGGTGGAGAAGTTAAAATTGGTTTGTGTGGGTGCAGTGACATCATCAAGTGGTGACATCACCTTGGCTTGCATCAGTGCTGTGTGGCTACAGCAAGCAGAATCTTAACCCTTCTTCATATGAAGGTATCAGTAGTATTAGCTGCTGTTTCAATGACAAATTCTGAACTATAACTAAACCAAATATATATTTACCAACATTTTAGATTGCTACAATATATGCTGAACTTTGATGCCTGTAAATGGATAAATACAAAAACATTACACTTATCAATAGAAGACATGTAAATAGATAGATAGAAAGGGACAGTTTTAAACATCTGCAAGTATGTATGAGTCAGATTCAGAACTGAAATTATGTGTGTATAGTATTTCATTTATTTGAAAGTTATAAGGGCCCTTTATTAAACAGAGTGGGTGTATATTAAATCTCTTTTTTATTGAGAAACAAAGATGGTTTCACTTTGCACAGTACAAGACTATGCAATTCAAAATCTTGCTTGTTTGGAGTGCTTCTGTAGAAGCAAAACAGTTTCAAAGTCCCAACAGCAAAAGACAATTACTGTAAATCATGTAAAACAGCCATTCATCTCAGTTTCTTCTTCAAAGGGGCAATGAACTATGCTTAAGTACAAGGGTAGATTTTTGGGCTGGGCACCAGACCAGACCACTGTGGGCATACCACGTGCATTCTGCCAGCAGATCTAACCTCACATGATGTTGCTTTCTGTGAGCTCCCCGCACAGAAGGAAAGGGATGAGCCCTTGAGAGTGGAGGATGTCACAAGTTACAGATGGTAGCTAAGGGTTAGCTGGGGTTATTAACAGGAGTTACTGTCATCTCCTGGAGCTTGCTTGATTGCCTTCAAGGGTCAGCGAGGAATTTCCTAAATTGGCCATGTGTTTTTTTTCTCTACCAATCACAACATTTCTTGGTACACAGTGGTGGGCAGAGGACACAGCAGCAGGATTGCTCCATCTGGCGATGCTGCCCTTGATGTGCTGTTCCAGCAAAGGAAGGTTACCTCTACAGAACCGATCTCTGCCATCAAGAGCATGTTAGAAATGCCTGGCTGGAGGTGGCTGAGTGAGTGAACACAATCTCCCATGTCTATAGGGCATGAGAACAAATGAGCAAACATTTGCAGGCCTCAGGAAGATCACCACGGTAAAATTACTCAGAATACAAGCTATCTATATAAGCAGACGGGCATAAGATGCATGCCACACAGACCTTACTTGCAGACTGGTGTACCTTCACTGAGGCAGCATGCAGTGTACTCAGGTGACCTTTCAACCCATTGAAATACCACTGGGATCTCGAAGCAGTGCATCAGATGTCTCAACCAATTGAGGCTGGGGGGGGGCTTACAGTGCAATCCTCCCATCCCCAGGGTTTGATTGCAGACACGATTGCATGTATCATAACTTCTTCCTGCAAAGAGACCTCAGCACCGTAGGATGATGACCAGCATGATCAAGCCGTGGCACAAGGATTTTATTATGTACATATATATTTACTGCGACTTATTACCACCGTGCCTACCCTGATGCTTCTCTGCGCAGTTCATAAACCTATGCTTTAGCTGTGCTGAGGTGATACTTGAGGGCCAGGGATGCGCTGTAGTACAATAAGTCTCTGGGCACTGTGGTGTCCTCGTCTCAGGGCTTTAGAATCCTGGGACGACTCTCCAGCAGGCTGCGGCGCTACTGCAGTTGAGTGGGCAATCTGGTCCCATATCCTAACATCTACATGAGCAAGCATTCCTAAGGTTGCACAAACTTTCATTAGGAGAGAAGATGGCATAATGTACGTGAACTCTAGCCATGCCACTTGTGCTGGGGTCATGGATCTGACTGCCCACGAGATTGGCAGAAGGCCAGAGCTGATGGTATCAGTTAATCCTTCAGACCCCAAGAAATATTGCCCTAAAATCGCTGGAAGCTGCTTTCCATCATTCTTTTGAAATGCTTCTCTAAGGCCTGAAAAGAAAGAAAGACTTGCATTTATATATCTCCTTTCATGACCAGCGGACATCCCAAAGCCAATTTGCGCACAGCAAGCTCCCACAAACTGCAATGTGATAATGACCAGATAATCTGTTTTACTGAGGAATAAATATTAGCTAGGACACCAGGGATAACTCCCCTGCTCTTCTTCAAAATAGTACCTTTTACACATTCACCTGAGAGAGCAGACAGGGCCTCAGTTTAATGTTTCATCTGAAAGATGGCACCTCTGACAGTGCAGCACTCCCTCAGTACTGCTCGGGAATATCAGCCTAGATTGTTGTACTCAAGTTCCTGGAGTGGGACCTGAACCCACTACCTTCAAGAGGTGAGGGTGCTACCAACTGAGCCACAGCTGATACTGGGTCTAAGCATCCACTTTGGCTGCACTAACTGGTCTGGAGATCACTCTGTCAGAGGGATGCAGATTATCATGGTGTCACTAAATCACCAGGTAGCGCTGTATTGTGTCAAATCCTTCTCAGATATTTCACTAAGCACGGCATTGAATTTGCTTTTTATTCGTTCATGGGATGTGGGCATCGCTGGCAAGGCTAGCATTTATTGCCCATCTCTAATTGCCCTCGAGAAGGTGATGGTGAGCCTCCTTCTTGGGCTGCTGTAGTCCATGTGGTGAAGGTACTCCCATAGTAATGTTATGCTTCTTTGTAGCGGGCCATTTCAGAGGGCAGTTAAGAGTCAACCACATTGCTGTGGGGTCTGGTGTCACATATAGGCCAGACCAGGTAAGGACAGCAGATTTCCTTCCCTAAAGAACATTAGTGAACCAGATGGGATTTTACAACAATCCAATAGTTTCATGGTGACCCTAATATGTTATTCCAGATTTATTTAAGTAACTGAATTTAAATTCCCCAGCTGCCATGTAGGGATGTGAACTCAATTCTCTGAGATCATTAGCCTAGGCCTCTGGATGACTAGTCCAGTAACATAACCACTATGCTACCGTACCCCACGATCTGCCGTGATCCCTGTCCTTTGTCTCAGGTCCTCTGTGCAGTTGGTGCTCTGTGCCTCCATGTGAATATGATGCTCCTCCAGCATCCTTCTCTTTAGAACAATGCCCGAGGGATGCGAGTCCACATGCTTGGGAGCCAGGGGCTGACTTCTGCTGAGCCTCTGCTCCCCACTGTGAGGTCCCACTTTGACCTCTGGCACTGTGAGGGTAAGGAATGAAGGAGTGCTGCACATATAAAAGGCACTGCAAGGAAAGGTCAGGGGGGAAGCGGGTAGCTTACCTTGGCTGCTTTGCTGAGGTTGTTAAACTTCTTTTTGTACTGCAAAGGACACCTGGGATTTAAGAAGTGTTATTGATTGTCACAGATGCATCTCCCACCAAGTACGTAGCATGTTCTTGCTGGGTCTCCTGCATTGCAAGGACATGCAGGCCCAGCTCCTTGACGTTTGCTGCTTGTTTCTTCAATCTGCCCATCATCCTTATGACCCAGGTTATCAATTTCCTGCAGGGCTGCTATCAGACTTTAAGCAGGTTTTATATTTTAAATGAGGATTTACCGAGTCGCACAAATCTGCTGATCTGTGCAAATGTAAAAACTCTGTGCATGCACACAAAATTTTGACATTAGGTAAACTCTGCGGATTTGACCAAGGAAAATGCATGACATTGTTGGGTGGCTTTTACAAAAAGTGCATCAGGCTGTAAAAAAAGATTAATTTCAGTCAGCAAATGCTAATGGTTGGCAGAGATGAAAGCTCTCTACCCTCCCCAGTTGTTGTCTCCTTCTTGGGACACTGGCATCAGTACTGGGACAGGAGAGAGCTGTTCCGTTGGGACGGACTTCACTTGGCCAGTGCTGGGACTAGAATCCTGGCGAATCGAATAACTAGGGCTGTAGAGAGGGCTTTAAACTAATTAGTGGGGGGGAGGTTTTAAGAGAGCGAAAAATAAAAATGACAGTGGAGAAGGCAATAGAGCAAGGTAGCAGTGGGGGAATTAAAAACCAGAGCGTGTCAGGAAGGGACAGAATGTATATAATGATAAAGGTAAAGTAGTAAAAGGAGTAAAAGCAGGAATAAATTGTCAGAAAACATATTTGAAAGTTCTTTATCTGAATGCACGCAGCATTCGTAACAAAATAAACGAGTTGACGGTACAAATAACTACACATGGGTATGATCTGGTGGCCATTACGGAAACATGGCTGTAAGATGATCATGACTGGGAACTAAACATACAAGGGTATTTGACAATTAGGAAGGACAGACAGGAAGGAAAGGGAGGTGGGGTTGCTATGTTAATCAAGGATGGAATCACTGCAATAGTCAGAAATGATATTGGGTCAAAGGATCAGGATAGTGAAACAGTTTGGGTGGAGATAAGGAATAATAAGGGGAAAAGTCACTAGTGGGCGTAGTCTACAGGCATCCTAACAGTTGCAACTTTATTGGTCAGAGTATAAATCAGGAAATAGTTGGGGCTTGTAATAAGGGAACAGCTATAATCATGCGGGATTTTAACTTTCATATTGACCGGACTAATCAATTTGGGCATGGCAGCCTTGAGGAAGAGTTCATAGAGTGTATTAGGGATGGGTTCCTTGAGCAGTATGTAACTGAACCAACCAGGGGGCAGGCAATCTTGGATCTGGTCCTGTGTAATGAGACAGGATTAATAAAAAAATGTCCTAGTAAAGGATCCCCTTGGAATGAGTGACCATAATATGGTTGAATTCCAAATTCAGTTTGAGGGTGAGAGAGTTGGCTCTCAAAGCAGCGTACTGAGCTTAAATAAAGGAGACTGAAGGTATGAGAGTAGAATTGACTAAAGTGGACTGGGAAAACAGATTAAAGTGTAAGACGGTACAAGAGCAGTGGTCTACATTCAAGGAGATATTTCACATCTTTCAAGATAAATATATTCCACTGAGGAAAAAGGGGAGTAAAAGAAAAGACAGTCATCCGTGGCTTAGTAAAGTAATAAAGGATAGTATCCGACTGAAAACATGGGCATATAAAGTAGCCAAATCTAGTGGGAGGATAGAAGATTGGGAAGCATTTAAAAGCCAGCAAACAATAACTAAAAGATTAATTAAGAAAGGGAAGATAGATTATGAAAGTAAACTAGCAAAAAATATAAAAACAGATAGCAAGAGTTTCTACAGCTAAATAAAAAGAAAAAGGGTGGCTAAAGTGAACGTTGGTCCTTTAGAGGGTGAGACCGGGAAACTAGTGGTGGGGAACATGGAGATGGCAAAGACGCTGAGCAAATATTTTGTATCAGTCTTTACAGTAGAGGACACTAAAAGTATCCCAACATTGGACAAACAGGGGGCAATGGGGGGGGGGTGGTGGAGGAGCTAAACACGATTAAAATCACTAAGGAGATGGTACTCAGTAAAATAATGGGACTTAAGGCGGATAAATCCCCCAGACCTGATGGCCTACATCCTAGGGTCTTGAGAGAGGTGGCGGTAGGGATTGTGGATGCATTGGTGATTATTTTCCAAAACTCCCTGGACTCGGGAAAGGTCCCGGCAGATTGGAAAACTGCTAATGTAACACCATTATTTAAGAAGGGAAGTAGACAAAAAGCTGGAAACTATAGACCAGTTAGCCTAACATCTGTGGTTGGCAAAATGTTGGAGTCCATTATTAAGGAAACAGTAACAGAGCATTTGGATAAACATAATTTAATAAGACAGAGTCAGCATGGTTTTATGAAGGGGAAGTCATGTTTGACAAATTTGCTCGAATTCTTTGAGGACGTAACATACAGGGTGGATAAAGGGGAACCAGTGGATGTAGTGTATTTGAACTTCCAAAAGGCATTTGACAAGGTTCCACACAAAAGATTACTGATCAAGATAAAAAATCACGGGATTGGGGCTAATATACTGGCATGGGTGGAAGATTGGCTATCAAACAGAAAACAAAGAGTTGGGATAAATGGTTCGTTCTCGGGCTGGCAATCAGTAACTAGTGGTGTTCCGCAGGGGTCAGTGCTGGGACCCCAACTCTTTACAATCTATATTAACGATTTGGAGGAAGGGACCGAGTGCAACATATCCAAGTTTGCCGACGATACAAAGATGGGAGGGAAAGCAGTGAGTGAGGAGGACATAAAAAACCTGCAAAAGGACATAGACAGGCTAAGTGAGTGGGCAGGGATTTGGCAGATGGAATATAATATTGGAAAGTGTGAGGTTATGCACTTTGGCAGAAAAAATCAAAGAGCAAGTTATTATCTAAATGGAGAGAAACTGCAAAGTGCTACAGTACAAAGGGATCTGGGGGTCCTGGTGCATGAAACACAAAAAGTTAGTATGCAGGTGCAGCAGGTGATCAGGAAGGCCAATGGAATCTTGGCTTTTATTGCAAGGGGGATGGAGTATAAAAACAGGGAAGTCTTGCTGCAGTTATACAGGGTATTGGTGAGGCCACACCTGGAATACTGCGTGCAGTTTTGGTTTCCATATTTAAGAAAAGATATACTTGCTCTCGAGGCGGTTCAGAGAAGGTTCACTCGGTTGATTCCGGAGATGAGGGGGTTGACGTATGAGGAAAGGTTGAGTAGGTTGGGCCTCTACTCATTGGAGTTCAGAAGAATGAGAGGCGATCTTATCGAAACATATAAGATTGTGAGGGGGCTTGATCGGGTGGATGCGGTGAGGATGTTTCCACTGATGGGTGAGACTAGAACTAGGGGGCATAATCTTAGAATAAGGGGCTGCCCTTTCAAAACTGAGATGAGGAGAAACTTCTTCACTCAGAGGGTAGTAAATCTATGGAATTTGCTACCCCAGAGAGCTGTGGAAGCTGCAACATTAAATAAATTTAAAACGAAGATAGACAGTTTCCTAGCAGATAAGGGAATTAGGGGTTATGGGGAGAGGGTTGGGAAGTGGACGTGAGTCTAGATTCGGGTCAGCCATGATCCTATTGAATGGCGGAGCAGGCCCGAGGGGCGGTATGGCCTACTCCTGCTCCTACTTCTTATGTTCTTATGTTCCCTTGACAAAGTTGTTTCCCTAGGCAAACATAGCACTGACTTTCTTGATACAGGACTGACTTACAGACGAGCTGATCTGGCAGATGTCCCTTGTGGTGATCTGGAATGACCCTGTGATATTAAAGCCTAACATGGTTGTAACCTTTACAACAATAGGAAGATCTATCCCAGTTCTTGGCATGGTCTGAAAGGCAGGCTGCAGCAGATAGCGTAGCTCTGCCATTGCTTCTGCAGTAAAGAGGGGGAATCAAAGGCGGGTCTTGTCTTATATGCTCGGATAGGAGTGGCATTGTCTGGATACCCAGGCTCTGGGATAGTGGTGGTGCACACGTTGTGCCTGAGGTATCGATAGATGTGCAGATGATATTCCATCAGGAAGTGGTCCTCATTCAGGTCATGCAGCAGAATGGGATTTGGCAGAGCCAGGCTCAACCTCCTGATACCAGCAGCTTTACGTTGAAGCACAGAGCAGCAAAAATAAGGATCAAGCAAAAGATCATGCCAATGGATACACAAAGGTATGCACAATAATGAATACACAACCTTGTAAACGCTCTTCGTAAAACAAAATGCAATTTTCTAATGCAGCCAAAATGGCAAAAAACAGTGTTAAGAAGGCCATTGTCTGTTTCTTTACCTGTCCTATTACCATCTCTTCTCACCTTGAGTATCTCTTAATGTCTCTTCTTTCATCCCCTCCCCCATTTCCCAGCCCCCAAACTGCCTTTTGTTTCATTTCCTGCCTTTTCTCTCAGTTCTGTAGAAGGGTTTCGACCCGAAACGTTGACTCTATTTCTCTCTCCACGGATGTTGCCTGGCCTGCTGAGTTTTTCCAGCTTTTTGTGTTGTTATTTCTGCTAAGTTAGTCTGGCTAGTTGATGAACTGCTTTGCCTCACCCCCTCCGCCCAGGGTGCGTAGCCTCACCCAAACCTGTGAAATTCGGCAGGGAAACCTCTTCCATAGCACATTGATATGAGGCCCGTACATGGACGGTCTCCTGAAACACCCACACAATCACGCCTCACAAAATCAGGCATGCAACCTGTCAGATGGCCAAACTTGTGCGCTTGATTTGAGAACCTCCTCTGCTCCGCCAAGTAGCATCATGCCATTTTTGCTCTTAATCATTGGCAGTCGAGCAGTAGCCAGTGCAAGGCTCATGTTTTAACTTTCGAGATTGTCTGCTACTCCACCATTTCTACCAATGCTCCAACTGTCCTATTAGTATTTCTTTTAAAAAATAGGTGGAAAACTGACAGCAGTTGGGCGTTGGTATCCTAACACTGTGCCTGTGTTTGAGTACACATGTACATCCTGCAGTGCTGCCTAACTGTCTCCCCTCTCAAAACATCCCACGACCAGTGCTATTGTTAAATTTTGGGATGGTACGTGCGAGTGGCAGATCTATTATTTTCTTAAAACACAACATCAAATTTAAAGTTCAGCTGAACCTGCAGGGGATGTTGAAAGGACTACCAAAGTGTGCATTGATTTCTTAATGACTGGAGCATGATTCAATTATTTTCCTTAGGAGAATCGGGATAAAATGCTGTTTCATTTGGTTTTGTTCGGGACGGGGAGGGAACAATCCTTGCGTATATCTATTTCTGATTATTCTGAAGCGTTTGGTATTGGTTGCTGTTAGGGTTCAGAGTTAATGATTACTACACTCTTCAATTGGGGAGAAGATTCACAAGACGCAAGACTGCTAAATTTGACATTAGGTTTTTTACATCAAGCACACTCCTGGGATCTCTGTTTAATGGAGGAGGGGGTGGCGCACAGATGAGGCAGTATGAGTCATGCACTGCTCTGATTTGTATTTCTGCCAGCAAGTAAGTGTGGGATGAATCCATTCATTCATTGAGCACCAGTGACAGTATCAAGTCCTCCTTGGCGCAATGTATGGCCACAGTGCCCTGACCTTCAACTCTTAACAATATGCATCAGCCACAGTCTCAACAGAGCTCCTTTTAGCTGCTGTGTGTCAATGCAGCTTTCCTAGCTTTCCATCTTTTCCATTCTTGCTTAAATTCACGAGAGTGAAATATTTTGCGGCAGTAATATTTGCAGTACCTGTGCATTTTTGGGTCTTTACTCTAGACATTTTCATGAAATCTGTTGCGGTGAAATTCAACTTCGGTGGGGGTGCAAGGCGGGGGGGGATAGTGGATTGTCCACCGGTTATACCCCCTGCTTGATGACTTCAATGGAAAGGAAAATCGAGGGCAGTGTATAATGAGTGGTCAGCTGTGGCTCAGTTGGTAGCACTCTCGCCGCTGAGTCAGAAGGTTGTGGGTTCAAGTCCCACTCCAGAGACTTGAGCACATAATCCAGGCTGACACTCCAGTGCAGTGCTGAGGGAGTGCTGCACTGACAGAGGTGTCGTCTTTCGGATGAGACACTCAACTGAGACCCCGGCAGCTCTCTCAGGTGGACGTATAAGATCGTAAGACGCTATTTTGAAGAAGAGCAGGGGAATTATCCCTGGTGTCCTGGCCAACATTCATCCCTCAACCCACATAACAAAAACAAATTATCTGGTCATTATCCCATTGCTGCTTGCTGTGTGCAAATTGGCTGCCGCGTTTCCCACATTACAACAGTGACTACACTCCAAAAGTACTGTAAAGCGCTTTGAGACGTCCAGTGGTCGTGAAAGGCACTATATAAATGCAAGTCTTTCTTTTCTTTTCGATCAACTACCGCCTGTCGTGCACCCCCCTCGAAGCTGAACTTCACCCCCCTCGAAGTTGAACTTCACCCCCAATGACTCAGAAGGCAAATGGCATGTTGGCCTTTATTGCAAGGGGGTTGGATTACAAGAGTAAGGAAGTCTTATTACAATTGTACAGGGCTTTGGTGAGACCACACCTGGAGTACCGGGCACAGTTTTGGTCTCCTTATCTGAGGAACGACATACTTGCCTTAGAGGCGGTGCAATGAAGGTTCACTAGATTGATTCCTGGGATGAGAGGTTTGACCTATGAGGAGAGATTGAGTAGATTGGGCCTATACTCTCTGGAGTTTAGAAGAATGAGAGGTGATCTCATTGAAACATATAAGATTCTGAGGGGGATTGACAGGGTAGATGCTGAGAGGTTGTTTCCCCTGGCTGGAGAGTCTAGAACTAGGGGGCATAGTCTCAGGATAAGTGGCCGGCCATTTAAGACTGAGATGAGGAGGAATTTCTTCACTCAGAGGGTTGTAAATCTTTGGAATTCTCAACCCCAAAGGGCTGTGGAGGCTGAGTTGTTAGTATGCAGGTGCAGCAAGTGATTAAGAAGGCCAATGGAATGTTGGCTTTCATTGCTAGGGGGATAGAATATAAAAATAGGGAGGTATTGCTTCAGTTGTACAAGGTATTGGTGAGACCGCACCTGGAATACTGCATACAGTTTTGGTGTCCATACTTAAGAAAATACATACTTGCTCTCGAGTCAGTACAAAGAAGGTTCACTCGGTTAATCCCGGGGATGAGGGGATGGACATATGAGGAGAGGTTGAGTAGATTGGGACTCTACTCATTGGAGTTCAGAAGAATGAGAGGCGATCTTATTGAAACATATAAGATTGTAAAGGGGTTGGATCGGGTGGATGCGGGGAGGATGTTCCCGATGATGGGTGAAACTAGAACTAGGGGGCATAGTCTTAGAATAAGGGGCTGCTCTTTCAAAACTGAGATGAGGAGGGTGGTAGGTCCATGGAATATGCTGCCCCAAAAAGCTGTAGAAGCTACATCATTACATAAATTTAAAACCGAAATAGACAGTTTCCTAGAAGTAAAGGGAATTAAGGGTTACGGGGAGCGGGCAGGGATTTGGACATGAGTCTAGGTTCGGATCGGACATGGCCCTGTGGGTAGCAGAGCGGGCCCAGGGGCCGTGTAGCCTGATCCTGTTCCTATTTCGTGTGTCTAATTCTGTTAGATTCAGGAGATGGTTCTGTGATAGTAGATTGGCGGTTAGGATCAGATCAGCCATGATCTTATTGAATGGCGGAGCAGGCTCGAGGGGCCGATTGGCCTACTCCTGCTCTTATTTCTTATGTTCTTATGTTCTTATGTTGAGTATATTCAAGGCGGAGATCGATAGATTCTTTGGACTCTAGGAGAATCAAGGGATATGGAGATAGGGCGGGAAAGTGGAGTTGAGGTCAAAGATCAGCCATGATCTTATTGAATGGCGGAGCAGGCTCGAGGGGCCGATTGGCCTACTCCTGCTCCTAATTCTTATGTTTTTATGATCACTCCAATAGACAAATAGCAAGCCTCATTCACTATGACCCAAATTGTGCCTTTACCTGCGTATCACTTGCGTACATGATTCCAAAAAATGGTGACAGTATCAAACCAATACCAAGAATATAACTAAAGCATAAAATTCAATCTGAAAAGCTACTGACACCTCCTTTTATCCTCAGACAAGGACAGATCAAGAATGTCTATTCTTTTGCCATTCTTCCTCATACAAGTCAGACATACTAAAGGATTTGTAACTCCATATATACAGAAGGTTTATTGATTTACGCACATGAGAGAGGGAGAGTATGTGTGTAATGGTTCTACTCATTTCAGATAATTACATAGAACAAGTATTATATAAAACTTCAAATAGATTTCAAATGAATAACTGGATATTACATAAGGCTACCATTATACTGCCATTTTCACCTTGGTGCAAAGAGTTTTGGGTGTGCATTGACATGGAATTGCCACAGTAAGAAAAGGATAAGTGAGAATCTAATAGTCAGACCAGCAATAAAATGCCGAAACAAGACAAACAGGATGAGATTGCTGATGAGATCAAGAAAGAACTTATATTTATATAACACTTTTCATGTCCTTAATTCATCCCAAAGTGCTTCATTGCCAATTAATTACTTTTGAAATATAGTCACTGTTGTGTTGCAGGCAAACACTGCAGCCAATTTGTACACAGCAAAGTTCCACAAACAGATAAATGAAAGTTAATCTATTTTTGGCGGTGTTTATTGAGAGATGAATTTAAACTGTGATACCAGAACTCCCCATCAGTTTAACATCTCGTCTGAAAGATGGCACCTCCAACAATGCAGCACTCTCTCAAGTAGTGCCAGCTTAGATTATGTGTTCAACTGAGGCTTGAACCCACAACCTGCTGACTCAAAGCCAAGAGTGTTCCAACTGAGTCAACGAGCCAAGCAGGCACATAGGGCAATTACGTAGAATTACGCAAAATATATAGTAGCACAGAAACAGGCTATTTGGCCCATCTAGTCTTTGCTGGAGTTTATGCTCCACACAAGTCACCTCCCATTCTATCTAGCTCAACTCAGCCTTTCAACATATCTTCCTATTCCCTTTTCTCTCATGTACTTGTATAATTTCCTTTTGAAAGCATCCAAGCTATTTGCCTCAACCCCTTCCTGTGGTAGCGAGTTCCACATTCTAACCACTCTGAATAAAGAAATGTTCCTTATTTTCCTATTGGATTTATTAGTAATATCTTGTATTCATGGCCCCTAGTTCAGTGTGAACATTGGATAGGACAATTGGTGTAACAGACCTCCATTGTTATAGGGGTAGATTTGAGGTTTACTCGAAATTACTGAGGAAATAGGTCCATGCATTGTTCACTTGAAGTCCAAATCAAGGTTATTGAAGAAAGAATAAGAAACTGCCAATAGATTCAGGAGATGTTTCAACAGTGGTGTTGCATGTTGGTATAATTGGCCCGGAAATTAGGATCGGGGGCTTGCCGCGCGTGCAAACCCCCGATGTGCACTTACCCGGCGCGCCGACAGCTGAAGCCTGGGACTGCTTGTAATTCCTGTCACTGGCCCGGTTCAGCTGTCGGCGCGCTGTGCTTGCCTGATCCAGCGGCGTAGTTAGTGCGATGTGCCGGCTGGGATCAGGTGAGCACTGGGCAGCCAATCAGGGGAGGGGAAACTTCATTCATGAGTTTGATAGTAAGAACTGTCAAACTCATGAAAACTACGGGCGCCCAAAACACTACTTAAACTTTAAATAAAATTTTAAAAACATCCCACTAATTAAATGAACTATAAATAACTTTAAAAAAATATTTTAAACAATTAATCAAATTTTTGAAAAAAATAATTTTTTAAGAAATCGGGTCTAAAAATAAACTTACCTTACTGTAAAGTCCTTAAAAACAATAAAGCTGTGGAAATTTTTTTATAATTTTAAATAATAGACCACTTACCTTAAAGAATCAAGTCCTTACGCCTCCTTTTCACATTTCTAAAAAGTTCAGGCCCTTACACACGGGCAAACCTGTCAAAAAGAAGGAAGTTCAATGCGCGCGCGCAGAGTCCTGCGCGCACGCGTTGGACCTCTGAACCCCTTGGAGGAAATGCCGGTTTCCCGCGCATGCGCTGTGCATGCTGAAATCCGGCACTTCCAACGGGCCCACGCGTGAGTACCCCGTCCGTACTCACGCGTTGGGACCGGAATTACTGGCCCGATGTGTATGTTGGGGGGAAGTAAAGGAGTATTAAAGAAAAGATATAGATCATTAATTGGACAACGTAGAGAGTGTGTACGGTATGGAATGAAGGCAAGTGGATGAAAAGACAAATAAGTCATGTAAATTTAGCGTGCTTAGTTGAGGATTGGGCTTTGTGGCATTGTTTCATGGAGAAAGCGAGTCATATAGAAAAGAAGAATTACACTTAATTATGTGAGGTAGAGATAGGTTGGCAGTGAAGAAATATTTAAAATCATGGATGGAGGGCTGTATAGCTGTAGGAAACAGCTGGAGCAAAAATAAAAAACTGATAGAAGTGGTGTGAGTAAGAGAAAGACAAAGAAGGGAAATTTAATAAAGAAAAGGATTTGAGGGATAAAGCTAAGCTGGTTATATTAAGGCTAGGAGATTACAAAATAAAATGAAGGACCTGGAAGCATTGATGAGCAGGGAGAAAGTCAATATTATAGGAGTAACTGAAACCTGGTTAAAAAATTATGATGAGTGGTAATTTAACCTTCATACAGTTAGCAAAAACAGGAGGTGGGTGCCATTACATGACAGGGAGGGATTAAATGTAATTGCTAAATGGAACTGAATCTCTTTGGAATAGAGCAAAAGAACAAGAAAGAGAAAAAGTTAGCAACATGAATATGCTATATACTCCAGATAATCAATAGAAGATAAATGAAATGCTTTGGGAGGTATAAAACAGATGAGAGTAGGTCTTGAATAGTGATCATGGAGAATTTTCATCTAATATTGATTGGGATGTACCCCATTAACGTTAATCTCCCTAATATGGATTGGGATGCACTTCTGTATTATAATTTCTCTAATATTGATTGGGATGCACTCCTCTATTACAATCGCCCTAATATTGATTGGGTTGCATAATGTTGGGAGTTCTACTGTGAACGTGTATTTATTGATCTAATGCAGAATTTATTCATAAAGCAAATGTGAGGCAACCAACAAGGGTGAGTTTGATGCTAGGTCTGATTTTAGTTAATGAAGAGAAGTAAGAATGAAGTACTAGTAAGGGACCATCTTAGGCCCCGTGACCTAATTTTGTCACTTTTAAGGTAAACATACAGTTTGAAAATAGAAGGGAAGATCATAAAGAATTGTGATTTTAGGCAAGTTGACCCTGAAAGTTTGAGGAAACACAAAATGGTAGTAAAGTGGGAGGGATTAAAAAAAAGACTTGCATTTATATGGCACCTATCAGACCTCAGGATGCCCCAAAGTGGTTTACAGTGATTGAAGAGCTCTGGAAATGTAGTCACTGTTTTAAGATAGGAAATGCAACAGCCAATTTGCACACACTGTGGGCTGGATTTTGCCAGCCCTGGGGAGGCGGGTTTGGAGGCGGGACTGCCGGGAAAATGGCAGAATTTTGGGGCGGGTGCCCAACCCGCCTCCATGCCATCTTGCCAGGTTCGGGTCCCGCCTCCTCGAGGCGGGAAGGGGATTAATGCCAATTAACTGCCTGTTAATAGGTAGTTAATAGGCAGTTTTTTTGCTAATCCCTATTTTGAGCCCTGAAGTGTGGGCTTCCCGACGGCTCTGAACCTCACCAGGGTCAGTGAGGCAGGTCGTCGGTCTGCGGGGGTCGGAGGGGCTGAGATGTCCGGTGTGCAGATGAGTAATGGGTGCATGTGTGCAGAGGTAAGTGTGTGAGGTGTGTGTAAAGTGTTTTAATAAGCTTTACTTACCTTTACTTCTTCCTGCAGGCTTCCTCCCTTCAGGTCTCGGGAGTCCCTCAGCTCACCGGCACAGAAAGCAGAATGGCCGCTGAACTGTCAAAAGCTGCAGCCTTCTGCTTTCTGGTCAGGAAGGCTTTCTAATTGAGTCTTAAGTAAAGATACAACTTAGAAGACAGATTGTCAGTGATTGACAGCTTGACAGAGCTGTCAAACGCTGACATTTCATCTGTCAAAAGCTCTTGACAGATGAAACGTCACTCGCTGATGTGACATAACCGGCTTCCCCTTATTTGGCCTGCTAAGCCCACTGGGCAGGCTTAACAAGGTCAATTAAGGGAAAATAGCGTGGGTTGGCCACAAGTCGATGGAGGCGGGACTAAAGCCCAACAAGTGGGAGTCCCGCCTCCAAAAGCTCCCCATTGACAAAATCCAGCCCTATGGTCTCACAAACAGCAATGTGATAATGACCAGATAACCTACTTTTAATGATGTTAGTTGAGGGCTAAGTATTGGCAAGAGCACCGTGGAGAACTCCCCTGCTCTTCTTTGAATAGTGCCATGGGATCTTTTATGTCCATCTGAGAGGGCAGACGATGCCTCGGTTTAAAATAAAAGAAAAGGGTGTAGTAGAAAAATGTGGACTTTGTAAAGAAACCACTCTAAAACCTAGAAAGAATTTATTCTTGAAATTAGTAGGGAGCAAAATAGATGGATTAAAAATCAGTGCAGCTGACTAGGAATGTTAAGAAAGTGAAAAATTTTAGTGTTCAAAAGCTGAAGCAAAGAAGATAGAGAGATCCATAAAGACAGACTAAAAGAATGTCAAAAACTAATAAGGGCTGCAATGAGGGCACATGAAGTAAATATTGCAGTGAATATAAGGACAAACAGTAAAGCCTTCTAATTTATTAGAAGCAAACAAAAGATAAAGGTAGGGCATTTGACACTAAAAAAATTGACAGCGGGGGAGGACAGGGAAGGTGTTAAACTGATGGCTGTTTTGCAACAGTGTTTACTAATAATGTGAGAGGACAAATAGCAGAGGTGGGGATATATTTCTAGACTAGGTAGAGACTTGATTTTGTAATTGAAAAGTACAAGTGTTTAGATTACAGATACTGAAGGAAGACCAGGCCTTGGCTATCTTCCACTGGAGTTGGGAATCAAGGGATTTGGAGATCGGGTGGGAAAGTGGAGTTGAGGTCGAAGATCAGCCATGATCTTATGGAATGGCGGAGCAGGCTCGAAGGGCCTTATTCCTGCTCCTAATTCTTATGTTCTTATGGGACAAGTGATTGTGGATTCACACATGGATATTTTCCACTGCACGTTAGATTCAGGGCAGATCCCAGAAGACTGGAAATGTAATTGCTAACTTCAAAAAGGGGTCTAGAGGTGAGCTGTCTAACTATAGACCTGTCCATCTCACATTGATAGTGGGGAGATTGCTTGAAACAATGCCGAGACCGTATAAAGGATCAGTCAGCATGAGAGGCATAGATCAATGGGAGGCAGCCAATGTGGCTTAAAAGACTACAGTACAAGGTTCACGTGTCAGCTTGGCTCAGCTGGCAGTACTCTTGCCTCTGAGTTAGAAGGGTGTGTATTGAATCATGTTATGGATTTGGTCGTGTAATCTAATTTGACACTTCAAATGCAGTACAGAGGGATTACTGCATTATCAGAAGTGTCATCATTCAGATGAGATGTTAAACCAAAGCCCCATCTGCCTGTTCTTTTATGTGGGAAGTGTCAAATGTCTTTTTAAATCCAGCTAAATAATAGTCACTGTCTCACCCTCAACCACAGGTTGGTAACTTCATCAAATAAAGATCCGATATATTTGCCAAATACAAACTCCCACTCCTAAAGCAACATTGGTTGCCTTCAATTAATCTGCACCCCTCAATACTGGGACCACTGCTGCTTAGCCTTTTATAATTGACTTGGAAACTGAAGTATGTCCAAAGATTCTCCATTTTCATAATGGATGGAATGATAAATAACGAGCCAGTGTACAGAAATTCAGAAAGATCGGAAGATTGTTGCTGGGATTTTCCATTTCTGTGTTTGCTAGCCTGCGATTTCCTGCCCATTAAAATAAACTGGGGGGGGGGGGGTTGTTGGTGAGGTGGGGAATCAAAGGCTGTATAAGAATTCCACAACTAGGGGACATAGAATAAGAGAATTGTAAACACATACAGAATTCAGTAAAAAAAGACTTTAGCAAGAAAGACTTGTATATAGCGCCTTTCATGACCTCCAGACATCCCAAAGCTCTTAACAATGAATGAAGTACTTTTGAAGAATAGTCACTGTTGTACTGCAGGAAATGCGGCAGCCAATTTGCACACAGCAAGCTCCCCACAAACAGCAATGTGCTAATGGCCAGATAATCTGTTGGCCTAGGGATAACTATTGGCTAGGACACTGGGGAGAACTTCTTCAAAATAGTGCAGTAGGATCCTTGATATCCACCTGGGAGGGTGATCAATAGATGGACCAAACACTCAATTCAAGCGGTTGAACAGGAAACATTTTGGGGTTTCTAATAGGAAAGAAACAAGCTCCTGGCGTGTGGAAGGATTCACAGATCTTAAAAATGATGTAAGGGACATCTCAGAGCAAAGGGCTAAATGGGCAGATAGTCTTCGCAAGCCTGAAATACATGCCTGTGATGACCTTGTATTGTTCGGCGGGTCCCAGGCAAAACATAAGAACATAAGAACATAAGAAATAGGAGCAGGAGTAGGCCAATCGGCCCCTCGAGCTTGCTCCACCATTCAATAAGATCATGGCTGATCTGATCCTAACCTCAAATCTACTATCACTCTGCATCCACCCGAACCCATGTGATCTCCCGGGAGAGGCGAAAAACCAGGTAAAGACCCAATGGTCAATTTGGGAGAAAAAAATCTGGGAAATTCCTCTCCGACCCATCTAGGCGATCGAAATTCTTCCAGGAGATCACTCTGTCCCTATATTTTCTACAGTACTTACCTTCTGTAAAGGCAATCTCCACCCCAGCCAGGAACAGGAATAAAACCATCTCCTGAAATCTAACACAGAATTAGAACACAGTAGGAGCAGAACCAGGCTACACAGCCCCTGGGCCCACTCCACTACCCACAGGGCCATGACCATTCCGAACCTAGACTCATGTCCAATTTCCTGCCCGCTCCCCGTAACCCTTAATTCCCTTTACTTCTAGGAAACTATCTATTTCTGTTTTAAATTTATTTAATGATGTAGCTTCCACAGCCTTCTGGGGCAGCAAATTCCACAAACCCACCACCCTCTGAGTGAAGAAGTTTCTCCTCATCTCAGTTTTGGAAGAGCAGCCCCTTATTTTAAGATTATGCCCCCTAGTTCTAGTTTCACCCATCATTGGGAACATCCTCACCGCATCCACCCGATCAAGCCCCTTCACAATCTTATATGTTTCAATAAGATCGCCTCTCATTCTTCTGAACTCCAATGAGTAGAGTCCCAATCTACTCAACCTCTCCTCATATGACCACCCCCTCATCCCCGGGATTAACCGAGTGAACCTTCTTTGTACTGATTCGAGAGCAAGTATGTCTTTTCTTAAGTATGGACACCAAAATTGTATGCAGTATTCCAGGTGCGGTCTCACCAATACCTTGTACAAGGTGCGGTCTCACCAAAACCCAGTATAATTTGAAATAACAACAGAAAACGCTGGAAAAACTCAGCAGGCCATGGCAGCATCGGTGGCGAGAGAAACGGAGTTAAACTCTGTTTCTCTCTCCACGGATGCTGCCCTGACCTGCTGAGTTTTTCCAGCGTTTTCTGTTGTTATTTCAGATTTCCAGCATCCGCAGCATTTTGCTATTGTACCAGTATAATTTGAGTCTTGTCCACCTTCGAGCTGTTGGTTTCAGAGCGGTCCTGCAGCCATCGTGTGTTGCTCCTTGGCTGCCGGTTAACAAAGAGCTGCAGCTTCGGGTAATAAAAACCTGACTCTTAACCGGTCTTGGCAATTCTTTCTAGATCCCCAAAATAATCGGAAGGCAAGAGTCTGATTGTTTCTGCTGAAGGCTGCCCCGCACCTTCTGGTGTGTTTGTTTTTATTTCATTTGGGAAAGGGGAGGGCGAAACAAATTGTTTGCATGGCTGGGGGAGGGAAGACGTGTTTAATCCTGGTGCGGGGACAGGCTTGATGGACCAGCGGGTCTTTTCCTGCCCGTCATGTTCGTATGTTAAGAGGTCAAAATGAAAAACAAAGTACAAATGACGGGATTCCCACCGAAGCGCTGGCATCGATCGATTAACTGTATTTAACATTGGGATTCTGCCATTAACATGTAGCTATTACAATGCAGATTGATTTAAAATGATCATTGCGATGAATGAATAAAATTCGCCTGCACACAAATAAATAAATATACGTTCCAAAATAGTAGTGATACAAAGCCTTTAAAAAAAATAGGAGCGAGCGATTTAGTTCCTCCCAGAACGACCCATTCATCCCCACGGTGTGAATTTCTGAATAGAGAGATTTTCATTGAGTAAAATGTAACCTTCTGATGCGATCAGTTACATAACTCCACGTTGAGAGACACGAGGAGAGGGATGGTTAGCAGTCCAATTCAGTTCACCGACGCGCTGCTGACACCCACTGTTTGGCCGCGATAAGATCTCCTTAAAATGACAAAGTGCCTTTTCAGCTCCGGGAAGTAATCTCCAGATTGTTTAAAAAATATTTCACCCGATTCGGTTCGTGACCTTATGTATCCCCCTGCCCACCCTTTCTGATCATTGCAATCCCGAGCCCAGCGTACAGCAGCCCTTTGAAACTCTTTTTGGGTTAAGTGATGGCATTTTCTTTGAAATTCATTATTTTGTCGTCTTATTCCGTCTTGGATTTATTAGCCACATCAATCTGTGACAGTTTCCTTGAAAATTCACATAAACACAACGCAACGAAGCAAAACATCTATCAACATGCAAAAAATAAGCAATACTGTTTGGGTCGGAAGTGCTCAAAACATATATATGAATGTAAATAAACCCATGGTTTATTTATACAAGTTGGGGTCGAGTAGCTCGGACGCTCATTTGCATGTATGTGTATTGATATAGGGACAGGATATATGCACACAAAAATCAGGACAAATTGAAATTGCTTTATTGCTGCAGCATCGCCATTGCTGAGCCAGGCGAGTGTGTGGTTTCGGACTGCATTGCATGACACAGCCGAGTTGTAGACAGTCAGGGGATGTCTGGGCGCAAGAACGATTCAGTCAAGCGAGCATTCCTCGCTACATCATTCATTCCGCCCCCCCCCCCCCCCTAAACCAACCAGTCACCGCTGCGGCCCTCCAACACACCAGGTGACCGCCCCAAACACCACGTTACCCCGCGCGTGGGTGGAACCAGGCGAGTTTCATTCATAAATTGCTCGGTTTTAAATCAAAATTAAAGGAGTTGCCATTGGGTGCCTATTTGTGTCCCGTATGGACCACATGAATTGCAATTAGGCGAGTCGGTGACTGGCGGCGATGCAGAAAACTCACAATCTTCTTTAAAAATAGAAATCAATCAAGATTTTAAAAAAAAAGTATAAAGCAATTATCGTGAAATCGTGGCTACCGTGTGAGTATGACCTGGATGTGCGATGGCGGTGGTGTAGCGTGCAGAAGTCAAGGATAGCTGGCGATTTACTAAAAGAGAAATGCAAGCAGAGACAAGCCTACAATCTTTTACGGTGTTAACCGAATCAATGATTACTAGTTAATGGAAAGGGAAAAATCAATTCTTAGAACAAAAGTGTGTGTGCATGTTTTCAAATCGAACCCACCGTGGCTATTTTTGTACATTTTTGCATTATTGAAAAAAAAATGTTAACATTAGGTTTAGAATAGATGCGTGATCGCTGGGTAATAAGAAGTGAAAAGCAGATCTTTCTCTCTCTTTAACATTTGACTTGTTTCTTTGCAAAGCCTTAGCCGTTAAGGACAGTTTTTTTTTGCCTGAATGCTAACTGTCGATCTCAACCTGCCACCTACCTTACCGCGTTTTACTGAATGGCTTATTAAGATGGACAGAGAGTCAATGCACCGTGACGTCTGTGCGCAAACAGCTCCGGGCAGACCAAGTGCGTAAGAAGTCCTTTGAGACTCCTCTTTACTTGATTTTTTTCAAACCATTTTACTTATATAAGAGGCCTGCCCTCAGAGGTGAGGGCAGGGATTGATGTTGCTTCGATTATCTTTCCCATTATAAATGCAACCCCTCTGTTATATATTTTAAAACTTAACGTTGGTTTAACCATTTAACAGCCGAAGTTACAATTCCAATTAATACATTTTATTTGCTAGTTTGCCTTTAGTTTAAAAAAATACTAATTTTCCTTTAATAAACAAATACTTGCCCTGCTCAACAGCAGTAGTAGGGAGAGAACGTTTTTATTTCCCGTGCCCAAGGGTAAGATGGAATAATCGTACCTCCGATGCAGCGAGATAGCAGAGTTCCCCTACCACCATCTGCGTCAACCGCATTCCCAAAGGCGCCTTTGCCTGTGTGATATTTGCATTTCCTACATCACCAGATCTTCCAGTCGCTCAGAGGGTCACCCAGCTGGTCAATTTCGTTCCACCCACTTGTCTCCAATGGGAAGAGGCTTGAAATTGACCAAACTCTGAGGGCTGACAGACTTTTATGAATTATTTTCACCATCGCATCTAAGAAGGGTTCTTTTGTTCCTAAAATATCTAAACAATTACTGTTCGGAAGTGAAATCAGAGACATTTACAGACTTCCAGAACAATTCTTAATTTGCCGCATTCTTGAAAGAAACTAGTTAGAAAATAAGCAAACGGTGATTTAGATACCGCGGCCATCAAAAGGTTAAAAGGAATGTGATGCATGCTCCAAATAGCTTGCTGATGGCGAATTACAATGTAATACTTCCATTCAGAAATAATATTGGTCAACACTATTTAAAGAAAGTGCCAGTGGTACTTCAAATACGAAACGTTTAAAACAAAATAGCCACACAACAATTCTAACTCGATCAGCGCCAATAGGAGCTCAGACTCTCATTTTATAAATTAAAAATAATGCATTACATAGGATCTAGTCATAACTAAAATCTGCTAGACATTTTAAAACGAATTTGCTTGTCTGTTTCATAAAAATGAAAACAAACAATAATCCCTGGGTAGACCCAGTAATATATAGATGGTATATGATATGATATGGTATATGATGCCAAATCTGTGCTTTTGTAAAATTGTCGTTTTGAAAAATAGGGCCCAATAAAACATCGAAAATTTTAAATTTATAAATCAACACAAAAATAGGATTTACATTTTACCATAATTTTTTTTACCATAAAGATCAATAATCACTGAACATAGTGATTCATTCATTCTATTTGAAAGTTGTTAACAAAGTAAATGTTCAGAAAAATTAGATACTGTACGCATTATGTTTTCATCTATATCTTATTAAAAATCTTACATCTGAACCGACTGCTTGCCTACAAAACTTTAATTCCTGCCACTCTTTTGTGCCAACTATTTCCATTATAAATTCCTTATCCGCATTTATTAGGGAAACCGCCTATGTAAACTCATCGCCATGTAATTGCTCATTCTGACCATTGGGTGGCGCCGCACTATCCTTTCCCCACAAATTGCACAAAAATCCTTGTGAAACATCTTGGTATTCACATTTTTCTTATCTAACTGAGATATCTAATATGTAAAATAAGGATTTAAAATGCAATTAATAATTCAATCGAATTGCCTTTTATGTCTTTTAATGTCTTCACTAAACTTTTTACTTGAAGGTTTCAGTCTCTCTCAAAAGCCTGGCTTGTATTGATATTTTGGACCAGAGCTGTGATACTGTGAGTGAATTTGGATTGTGTCATTTGAGCATATTCAGTGTACCTCAATATATCTTTATGTGGCTCGGGGTCAAATTTTGTCTGATAACGCTCCTGTGAAGTGCCTTTGGACATTTTACTACATTAAAGACGCAATATAAATGCAAGTTGTTTTTGATAAAAAATTTTGTTTTGTAGACTTTAATCTTCAGAAAGCGTATTAAGCTGAGAGAGTGTGTTCTTTCTCATTTTAATGTTAGTTCAATTTTCAAAAAAAACCCTTGTTGAATTTTGAAGCCAATTAATTATCTCACCTGTGTTGCTGAGCGTTAGGAAAGATAAGTGCTCTAATTGCTTCTGCCTGTGAGACAGTGATTCTAATTGCTAACACATATGAGACAGACAGTGAACGAGTGGCAAATAGACAGAATATCTTTTCTCATTCTAATTTGATTTCTTTAAAAAAAACACAATTTTGAATTTTGAAAGCAAATAAAACATAAGAGAAAACAAAAAGGAATAGGAGGAGTAAAACATTTTGATGGTTAGTGGTTGTTTGACCTTTCTCTACATGCCCTTTAGGGGAGCAAGTGGGAGCAGGGAGGCAGTGGTTGCAGACTTAAGGGTAGGGTAAGTAAAATCAGAGCAAGTGGAAGGCAAGGGGAAGAGGTAAGGGTAGTGATGAAAGTGAGGGAGTGGTAGAAGGTGGAGAGTGTAGTGGGAAGGTGAGGGGATAGGGGACACAATGGGAGCAATGAGTTAGGGGAAGCATTAATGATTAGGGAGGGGATGGGAAGGGAGCCACTGATGGCTAACTTTTCCTCCAACTCCTACCCTAAATGTAGCCTGCAGCCATTGGTGTCTCCCTTCTCTGCCGCACCATACCATGTCATCCAATACCTCCTGCCTGCAAGGAAAGAGTAAAAAGACAGAGAGAAGGAGAATAGGAGAGGGAAGCAAAAGGAAGAAGTAGGAAGACAGAACAGAAGGACAGAGACAAGGAGAGAAAGTGAGACAACATCAACACAAAGACAACAGAAACAGGTAAGATGAGAGACTATATTACCTGACTTGCCATGTGCAATGCCACAGGAGGTTGGCTAGTCTTTATTTATGTAACAGTGTTGACAGCATCTGTCACACATCAATCATCACACTTTGAGCAAAATGTCAACAAATTACAACTGAACAATCTCTTTAAAAAATGTAAAAAGAGAATGAAACCCAAATCATTTTCTCCTTGCGCGTTGACCTTGAGATAGTCTGGCACCTCCCCAAGTAGAATAGCCAATCAGCTGCCAAGCCAGAGAAACCTTCAACTGACCTCGGTACTATTGAGACCACGTTCCAACAGAAAGTACTTGAGGCAGGAGTGGCAGCCAAACATCATGACGACAACTTGCATTTATAACGCACCTTTAACATCAAAAATGTGCTTCACAGAGGTTAATCAGACATAAATGGACACAGAACCAAAGACGGAGAGGGTGAATAAAAAGCCTGGTCAAAGAAGTGGGCTTTAAAGAGGAGCGGTAGGTGGAGAGGCAGAGGGGTTTAGCGAAGGAGTTCCAGAGCGTGCTGCTTAGCATCTGAAAGCATAGCCACCATTGCTTGGACAAAGGGATCCCAGGCTATCTATCAGAAACACCACGAGAAGTCAGCTAGCTTTTGCAATAAGCTGTTAAACCTTAAATATCAAAATGTTTAGGACACACATTTTAGGTCTGAACTCCTACAGATGTCTGCACAGCACCTGTAAGAGTAGTCAGGCATAGCAACTCCAGGTAACCTGGAGACAAAGCTAACATCATGCGCTCATGCATATGGAAATTGTAGAAAACACACACACTTTACCAAGAATGGAAAGTGTAGTCCACCTTATGTTTAGCTCGACTACTGTAACATTAATGCTAACATTTTTTTGAGTGCAGAGAAATTCGCATTAGAAATATCTTGTGTTCTTCACATACAGAAGGAAAACAAAGCTCCTGTGGAGTCATTATTGCCTGATTCTTTGGAGAATACAATAAAAATATAACACTAAAACAAAGCAAAATTCAAAGATTATAAGGAGCATAGGCATCATACACTCTAAAAGAATATTTATTCTCATTTTATGTATCTATTCATTTTAATATGAAGAATAAGACTGATTTTATAACAGCGCAATTAGATATGGAATACGCATTTTATAATTAAAATTACTCAGCTCATACTGTAATCAAATCTAATTTTCCACCTCTTCTTTTGAAGGTACTGACTCATGCTGGGATATGGTCCCATAGCTGCCAACAATCCTCCTGTACTTCACCCAAGTTGGTCATTGTTCATGTGTGAACCTAGGCAGTGAGTGTCGACAGGCTCTTAAATTATGGGGATATCACAGCTAAGCTATTATGACTGTTATTTCTTATGACCGTGCTATCTTAGAAAGAAATAATTTTGTATTTTATAGCACCTATTGTGTCTCTTAAAGCACTTCGCACACATGATGAATTACTTTTGAAGTGCAGTCACTGTTACTCTTTGGATGAATGCAGTAGCTATTTTGCACACAGCAAGCTCCCATGAACAGCAAAAGAGATGAATTACCAATCAATCCATTTGTTAGTGGTCTTGATGCAATTGCTAGCCTGGTTCATTGTGTTCAAAATGCTGTACTAACAAATGGCTGGTGGATTGTTCCAACAGCAGTCAGGTTGGATAGATTTATTTGCTTGTGGGTGTTGGGCCAAGATATTCAATTCAAATACAAACATCTTTTAAAGTATATGTTTGATTGGCAGCTTTACTGGAGTTTAAGCGATACATTTAAAAAAAAGTATTTTGTTCCTGTGTACCTTCAAAGTATTTGGGACTGACTTCTGTCAAGTCAGTAGTCAGTTTGAAACCATTAGGGATAGGGGCCAGTCCAGAGACTCCATTGAAAGTCAGCAGTGACCCATTGGGCTGGATTTTCATTGAGGAGGCGTGTAGGAGGCGGGACTACAACTTTCGGGGTTGTAGCCCCGCCCCCATCGAATTGTGGCCAACCCACGTGACTTTCACTTGATTGACCTTGTTGAGCCCGCCCAGCGGGCTCAGCAAGCCAATTAAGGGCCACCCGGCAACAGCTGACATCACAGATTGATATTTCATCTGTCAAGACCTTTTGACAGATGAAATATCAGCGTTTCACAGCTGTTTGAAGCTGTCAAACACTGACAATCTGTACTCTAAGTTAATTCCTTCCTCTCAGGATGATTTAGAGATCTCTCTGGAACAGAAAGCTGAATGCTGCAGATATTGACAGATCGCAGCCATTCTGCTTTCTGTGCCGGTGAGATGAGGGACTCCCGAGACCTGAGGGAAGGAAGGCTGTAAAGGTAAGTACATGTAAGTAAAACTTCTTTAAACACTTTACACACACCAAACACACTTACCTCTGCACTCATGCACCCATCACTCACCTGAACACCGGACATCTCGACCCCTCCAAGCCCTTCATCCTGACGGCCCGCCTCGCTAACTTGGCGTGGTTTGGAGCCATCGGGAATCCCACACTTCACCAATAAAAATAGGGATTAGGCTAAAAACTGCCTGTTAACTACCTGTTAACAGGCAGTTAATTGGCACTAATCCCCTTCCCGCCTCGGGGAGGCGGCTCCCAGCACGGGGCGGGTACCCGCCTCCTTTGAAACTGGCATGGAGGTGGGTTGGGGGCGGGATGGGTTCGTGCTCCCCAATTTCAAGATTTTAACCCCCCACACGCCTCCAATCCCGCCTCCACGGCCCAATGAAAATCCTGCCCATTATGTAAGACTATTCAGTGTGTTCATAGGAAAAGCAAATTTGTTGTTTCCTATATCCTGAAGAGGTACAGTTGAGTATATAATTACTGTAAATATATTGCATGTTCTTGCTACCATTCAATTATTTATTTACTGTTTAATAAATCTATTTAGATTATTGCCTAAGCCATTGTCTGATAGTGTTTTCTCCCCCACCTTTTCAAAGTTGAGGAAGCCTCTTGGTGGCACATGATATATGCAGGAAGCAGATATACAGCGATAAGGGTAAACATTTGTGATATATATATATACTAGCTGGGGAGCCCCGCGTTGCGAGGGCAATTTTGGGGCGCGAGGGCAATTTTGGGGTGTTTGGTCTCCCTGCCCCTGTGTGTCCCCCCTCTCCCTGTCATGTCCTCTCCCTGTCCTATCCCTCTCCCCCCCTCCCTCCCCTCCCCTCCTCCCTCCCCTCCCCTCTCTCCCTCCCCTCTCTCCCTCCCCTCCCTCCCTCCCTCTCCCCCCCACCCCTCCCCTCCCCCGCTCCCCTCTCTCCCCTCCCCTGTCTCCCTCTTCCCCCCCCCCACCCCTCCGCTCCCCCACTCCCCTCTGTCCCTCTCTCCGGCCCCTCCCCCTGCCTAGCGCCTGAGGTCTGGTGCCGTTGCTGAGGTCCCCCGCGTATCGCGCGGCTGATGGACGGCCGCTGCGGGCGGGCGGGCAGCGCATGCGCGGTGAGTGCGGGCGGCGCATGCGCGGTGAGTGCGGGCGGCGCATGCGCGGTCAGTGCGAGTGGCCCGCGGGAGCCGGCAAGGCTGTTAGCGAGCGGGAAACTTCGGGCGGCGCGCCCGTGCTCCGTCCGCGACACCTGAGAGGGGGAAGTAGAGAGAGACAGAGAGGGAAGAGGAGAAGGAGAGAGAGGGAAGAGGAGAGAGGGAAGAGGAGAAGGAGAGAGAGGGAAGAGGAGAAGGAGAGAGAGAGAAGGAAGAAAGAGAGAGAGAGAGAGAAATTTTTTCAGCTTCAGGCCCCGAGTCCCCCCTGCGCGAGGGTGAGGAGGAGGAGGGGGGGGGGGGTTGCTAAACACAATATAAAACTCAAATAAATTGTTAATTAATTGCCTAACACATAATTGAAATATTTACCTTAGTTCCCTAACACACAGAAAGTGTGGGGGAAAAAATCGTGGAAAATCAAGATGGCGGCCACTCACCTCGGTTCAGAAGAATAAGGCCCGCCCACACACGCACCGATTGGTCGACCGGTCAGGTCACCGAAGCGTAGGATTGGTCAATCGTCGAGTCACTCGACACTCAACTGTAGGAAGACCTCGACGTCACACGGTCGCTAATGAGATGCTAATGAGCGGAACGCTGAACGTTTTTGGGATACCGCGGGCGGGATTTTTGTCCGGCCGAAACGTAAATACGCCTATGACCGGTCCGGAATCGCAAGCTTTCTTTTGAGGCGACGCGCGCGTCGGTACGCTCTGTAACTTCCAAACGTATAGAGACCAGGCGGACAGACAGACAGACAGACAGACAGACAGACAGAAGAGCCGCTTTATATATATAGATATATATATTTTATATACATATGCACACAATACTTTAAACTGAAGTTGTATTGTACCAGGTTGGATGCTAATGTCACAATCTTAGTCACTGGCTTTTTCCTCAGGGGCTAGCAATTGAGAACTGAATTATTTGCGAAATGAATCGAGGTGTATTATCAAGGCATAGTAAGCAAACTCTAGAGTTAATGGTAAACTAAATAGTCCCTGGCCTAAGTCTGTTTGTTTTTATGAATGGGTGCAAAAGTTCTATTCTCTTTCACTGCCACCATTCACTTCTATAAATTTCAGGGCCTGAAGGTAATAATAGAAGCTCTTACAGGAATTTTATTTTGGGAGAATGTCGCCATTAGCCTCCTTGTTTATGGAAATTGCTTCTGGCAGCATGGAGATAACCTCGACTTAACCAATCGTGAATGTGGAGCCATGTATCCCAGTAAATAATTAATCATGTTATGGGTCTGCATACTTAGGACATTCTGAAAGACCGGGAGCATTGCTTAAGGGAATTGATGTGCATATAAATTCCTAAGAGTGAAACAATCCTTTATTGAATGAATTGAGGTCAGAAATCCCCATGCTGGTCGGTATCTTCTTAACGCTGCCTAGACAGTGGATTCATTTGGTGCTCCAGATCTTATTAGATTAAAGATTTTAAAGGGTTGTTTATGAAATTGGAGGAAGTTCTGCAAAAAATAAATGGAACTGAAACCAGCAGAAGCTATTAGATCCCAGAGGGAAACTTTCAGGTTGTGTGCCATTCTGCAGTGTAACAATTGATACAAGATAGTGAAAAATTGGAGTTCCCTTTTAAGATTTTGAAAGCTTGTGTCAAGCAACAGCAGTAGCTGTCAACTAGAATTACATACCTGTGATGTGAATTTAATGACATATTGCCTCTCCACCCTGCGTTTAATCCATCTTTTATACTCTCATTATTTTCTGTACCATCAACCCATTCACTGGTTCACCGTACGTACAAAAAAAAAGATTTTAATTACACAACAAGAAAAAGGAAAGCTGTCATACGGAGGCGAAAACTGATATATTTCTGTAAGGCATTTTATGTCAATTGACATAAGTTGGGTTTATTGCAATCCTTTAATGGGCAAGAGGATTTCGCTTGCAAGTAATGCCAAATAACTACTGTAAACACATGAAACTGGGGTTGTCACCAACATCCTTGAAGGAGTCAATCTGCTGTGTTTCCCAGGGGTGGAGTGAGTTCTGTCCTGCAGAAAAGATGAAGAGATGTTAGAAATAGGGAACGTATATGTTTAAACCAATCCAAATGGAAGGTGATACACAAGCCTGGACAGTCAAGGCTCCTCCCTTCCATCAGTAGGATGCAAACTTCAGATGGAAGGGGGTTGGGGGTTGTCTATATATTTAAGGGAAATAAATTTACTTATTTTTAAGTTCAGGACAAACCCAATTTCTCACTTAGATTGAAATCAAAACTCACGGCAGCGTCTTGCACGCTAACAAATTCTTTCTCAAGACCTCAAAACTCTGGAACTCATTACCTTCCTCAGTATTTATTTCCTCCTACAAGCTTCAGACTTTAAAAATCCTTCCTTGGCATCATCTAATCGCTACTTTCTGACTTATCTCATCTTCTTGTCTGCTCTTTTCAATGCAAGTCTGGATCTTCCAAGTGTTACTGCCTGATTTTCATGTGGGACCCAGGTGGGCAGGGCATGGCATCGGATCTCCATCTAGTCACCCACCTAATTTTCTGATGTCACGTCCGGCTGACAACTGAAGCACATATCCTATACAGACCAGGAATATTTAGATGAGGCAATAAAGACACGATAATGTCATACATCATATTTTCTGCCATTACCACCCCATTAAAGATTAATATCAATTATGACCATATAAAACTGCCATCCAGCATTGTTAGGTGATGACATAAAGGTGAAAGTTGATTTAAAAGGCCCAGCAGGCATTTTAAACGTAATCATAAAAGGCTTACTTTTCAGCCAACATTCATTATTTGTTCTTTTTGCTGTTGACTGCTTTATCATCTATCTTCTGCTGCTCGGTTCCCATTCCCTCAACCCACCCAATTCTAAAGATTCCACAATGCGTTTCCCATTGGCCTTTCCTTGCATCTTCCTTTTTGGAAAAAGAAGAGGGGGGACAAAGTAGGGAGGCCATGCTGATCAGGCAGCACAGAAAGCACGCCATAGTTGCTCACCAGTACACCTACAGTGAAATATACAGACTGACGCTTGCCTACCTCCACTTGACATAGACCTAGATTTTCAGTGTGCCGTGAGGCGGGCTTTTAGGCGTGCGGACGGCAAAAATCCTGAATTCGGGGGTCCCGACCCCATCCCGCCCAAAACCCGCCTCCACGTAAGTTTCAAAGGAGGCGGGTACCCGCCCCGCACTGGGACCCGCCGACCCGAGGCGGGAAGGGATTAGTGCCAATTAACTGCCTGTTAACAGGCAGTTTTTAGCCTAATCCCTATTTTGAGGGGTGTCATGTGGGATTCCCGATGGCTCCAAACCACGCCAGGTTAGAGCAGGCGGGCCGTCGGGTTGAAGGACTTGGAGGGGTCGAGATGTCGGTGTTCAGGTGAGTGATGGGTGCATGAGTGCAAAGGTAAGTGTGTTTGGTGTGTCTAAAGTGTGTAAAGAAGTTTAAATTACCTGTACTTACCTTAACAGCCTTTCTTCCTCTAGGCGTCGGGAGTCCATCATTCAGCCAGCACTGAAAGTTGAATGGCTGCGATTTGTCAAAAGTGACAGCCTTCAGCTTTCAGTGCCAGTGAGAGTTCTAACTGAGTCTGCGTAGAAGGACTCAGGTTAGAAGTCAGACTGTCAGTGTTTGACAGCTTCAAACAGCTGTGAAACACTGATATTTCATCTGTCAACACCTCTTGACAGATGAAATTTCAGTCTGTGACGTCACCTGTTGCCGGGTGGCCCTTAATTGGCCTGCTGAGCCCGCTGGGTGGGCTCAACAAGGTCAATCAAGGGAAAATCGCGTGGATTGGCCGGATGTCGATGGAGGTGGGACTAAAACCCGAAAGTTGTAGTCCCGCCTCCTTCCCGACTGCTGAATGAAAATCCAGCCCTATTGTTTATGGAGGTTGCACTTGATAAGGAAACCATCAGTGATGTTTTGATACATGTTTTAATACAACCTACAGCTCCTCTTCACCTGGCTTTAAAGGCCACTACTCCATTGCACCTGAGGACATCAGTAACATTAGCTAACCAGCTCTGTACTTGCAGGTGTCAGCTGTGGCTTAGCTGTAGCACTCTCACATCTGAGTCAGTGGGTTGTGGGTTCAAGTCCCATTGCAAAGACTTAAGCACAAAAATCTAGGCTGACACTACGGCCGCGATTTTGCCAGCGCTCAGAGGGCGGGTTTGGAGGCAGGTCAAAGGGTAAAATCATTTTGATTGACGGCGGGTTGCGATCCCACCTCCAAACAATTTTCCCAATTGTTGGGTCCCCGATTTGCGCACGGACCCGACACCTAGTGATGGGAAGAGGATTAAAGGCAATTACCTGCCTATTAACAGGTAGTTGCTAGTAGTTGACAGGCAATTTTTGAATTTTGCCGCTTCTGCCTCGGGTTTCCCGACATCCGGACACCACACCAGGTAAGTGTGGTGTGTTGTGAGTCTGCTGTAATGTTTCTGGATTGATGACAGCTGCAGAAGTGGTGTGAAGGATCCAATGTTGCACTGGTGAGTCTCGGAGGTAAGAAAATGTTGGGAAATGCATTTTTAATACATTTATACATTTCTTTAGGTTACAAGTTTTGAAATCCATGTCCAGTGCCCCCTCATTGGGAGAACCTCTATCACCAGTGACAGATCGCGTCTGTCACCTCACCTGCAGCTGCCATCTGTTCCAGCCTATGGAGGAAGTGATTGGAGAGCCTGGCTGCAAGAGGTGACCTTTGTGCAGTGATTGTCAGTGTTTGCAGCACCTCAATGCTGTCAAACACTGAGAAATTAACTGTCAAAAAAAAATTGTGCATGGTCCCTTTAAGAAAACCGGCAGATGACGCGTCATCAAATGACGTCATCTGACCGGCTTCCTCTTAATTGGCCGGCAAGCCCGCAGGGTGGGCTTAACAAGGTCAATCAACGTAAAATCAAGTCTGTGGGCCGGATGCAACTGGGGGCGGGACTGGAAGCCGGAAACCACCTGACCCACACCCAACCCGCCTCCATTGATAAAATTGCAGCCTACAGTGCAGTACTGAAGGAGCGCTGCACTGTTGGAGGTGCTGTCTTTCAGATGAGATTTTAAACCGAGGCCCCATCTGCCCTCTCGGGTGGATATAAAAGATCCTAGATTTGAAGAAGAGCAGGGGAGTTGTGGGACCTTGCTGTGCACAAATTGGCTGCCATGTTTCCTACATTACAACAGTGACTACACTTCAAAAGTACTTCATTGTCTGTATAGTGCTTTGGGATGTCCTGCGATCATGAAAGGCGCTATATAAATGCAAGTCTTTCTTAAAGGAAGTGACAGATGCATTGATCACTTGAGATAAAGCAACTGGCAGCAGTATGACAGAACATTCAATTTTACAGAGTGGCAGGATCCCCCAAGGAGCAAGAAATCATAGCTTTTACTCAGACAGCCATATATATTCCCTTGATCAATGCCATCACTTACATCAGAAGAAAATAACTCCACTCTCTCAATGCTCAGCTCAGTTGTGATCAGCAACAGAGAGATTCATACAAGTGAATTCCCCATTTCTCGGAAGCTGTCATGATCCCTTCATTTTATAGCAGTCGGCTGTGTCAGTATACTTTAACCCAGAGAGGCAAGTCTCGGGATAGGTCCTGAGAAATCAAGACTACCCTCTACAGCCAAGGCAGGTGGTACCTGTGTGTTTTCCCAGGACACCAGCTGAACAACGCTACAACTAGGTCCACTCTGCCACCAGACTGTGATCATAGAGCAACACAACTGGAATTCAGCAGGTGCACTTTGGGTGCCTGGATCAGTCTTGGGGCATTCTGCAATATTGTCCAGTTAAAATCTGGAGGATTACGGTTGTGTGCTGCATGCTGCACAGCTTTGCCTTGCAATGAAGCCTCATCCTGAGGAGAGATTGGGTCGATTGGGCTTGTACTCGCTGGAGTTTAGAAGAATGAGAGGGGATCTCATTGAAACTTATAAAATACTAACAGGACTAGATAGACTGGATGCAGGAAGGATGTTCCCGATGGCCGGGGAGTCCAGAACCAGGGGTCACAGTCTAAGGATAAGGGGTAAGCCATTTAGGACAGAGATGAGGAGGAATTTCTTCACCCAAAGAGTGGTGAACCTGTGGAATTCTCTACCACAGAAGGCAGTAGAGGCCAATTCATTAAATATATTCAAGAAGGAGTTAGATATATTTCTTAAGGCTAAAGGGATCAAGTGATATGGAGAGAAGGCAGGGACAGGGTACTGAATTTGGATGATCAGCCATGATCGCATTGAATGGCGGAGTAGGCTCGAGGGGCCGAATGGCCTACTCCTGCTTCTATCTTCTATGTTTCTATGTATCATGGAGGCTTCAGAGGAGGAAGGCAACCAGGGCAGAAGAGAGATCAGCCAGAGGAGCAGCAACAGCCCGAAGAGCAAGAGGATCAACCCATGGCCAGCTGCAAGACACATTCATGCCAATCTGACATGGGAAACATTCTCTTGACCACTGCAGCTGTCCAATGCGTGAACAGTATGCATCTTCCACACAGAGATGGCAGCGTCTACAGACCTTTGTCTGTGCGCTTCAATTCAATTGAAACGGATCCCATTCCTGCCACTTCATGAAAGCCACTTTCAAATCCTGCCAAGAATAATGTATGCGTACAACTTCAGTGCAAGCATTATTTTATTTACAACCTATAGTGCCTGAGTGTGACGAGTGTTTCTTTATACTTTGGTACAAGTGTGTGATTTGTGACCTCTCATAACTAATCACATGGGCTATTATTGCACCTGTAATTTTAAAGTTAGTCTAAGCCCAGAAGATGCAGTGGGGTCAGATCACTTGCCTTCTGGCAGACACAAATCACACGTTGCCATTAGTCCACTCTTAAAACCTATATTTTATGCTTTGGTTCATGTTAATTGAATCCTTAGCGGACTTTCTGATCATTTTGCCCTAAGGAAAATACAGGTTGTGGTGTCCCACAGTGTGGGCCTTAGCCCGTCACTAAATTTCTCAATTATATAAAAAAAACTATTATATGGGCATCATTCCAAGCTTTTGGAATGTCTCATTTTACTGTTTTTCTAATGGTTCTTTCTGCAATGGAAATACATTCCAGAACAGAGGGGAAACCGGGAATATTATAAATTAAAAGGGTGGTGAAGGAATATTTAGGGTTACCGAGCAATTGCTAAAAAAAAGTGGAATGTTAAAGCCTAATTAGTAAACTTGTTGAATGATGTAAACCTTAAAAGTTGGATCAAAACAGGAAATATGTACATCCCCATAATAACATGGATTTAATTTGAGCTCTAATGGTATAAAGTCTATCTTGATGATTGAGCTCTATGACAAGAATAAAAAGTATGGGGGTGAAATTGGGTGCCTTTGCGCCTCCCGTTAGCACCCCCAGGGGAAGCTACCGGGGCACAAATGGCTTTGCGACCGGGCGCGGTGCTGACATCGACTCCCGCCATATTCGGCGGGAGTTTTGCAGCGGCGCTACGGCGTTGTGCCCTGATCTCCTTCGCCCAGAGATCGTGACGTCATCGCCGTGCGCATCGCCCCGGTAGCGTCCCGGACCCGGAATTGACTTCCGCCCCCTGCAGCAGCGCCGGTCAAAAACACCGACAGCTGCAGGAGGCGTGCATCAGGTGGCTGGCCGCTTCGGGGGCGATGTTAATGGCGAGGTGGCCGAGGTTATTTAAAAAAAAACGTACCTTTTCTTGTGGCAGTTTATTTTGCGGGTTCCTGCCCACGATCGATCACTCTGCTTGAGTGCCGGGCTGATCGCGCGGGATCGCAGCTGCCTTGGTGGTCCAGGTAGGTACGTTTTCTATTGCAGAGCCTGCAGCGATGGTCCTTCCCTTTAAGGGAGGGAAGGAGCCTTTGAATGCGGCGGCACTGCACGGCCCAGTGTGCAGCGCTGCTGAAGTCTCCGCCCCGCCTGCTGCCGATTGCGCTCCAAGAAGGAAGTGGAGCTTGATTTAACACTTCCTTCCTGGAGCGCAAAACCAAATTTTTTAAAAGTTTAGAAACATTTTCTCAACTTTTAAAATTTAGTGCCCCAAATGGGGCTATAATGAATTTCTCCCCCTATGTCTAAAGTTCAATTTAACAAGAAATATTTATATAGGCAGCCTAGAGATATCTGTAGCTTATGAGAATCCTGAATGAGATACAAATGAGAATAGAAACTCTGAATTATGCATTTTTAATATGTCAAATCAAATATAAAACTGGAGGAAGAAGATGAAGTCCTGAGACTGAAAAGATATTTTAGCTGCCAGGTATCTAACAAGTTGGTATTATGCTAGTGGAGGCTCATCAGACTTGGAGCAAATGGAATGGGCTGGCAATTAACCGCTAATGATCAGAAGGAGGTCAGTGAGGGTTCAATCACAAACATTGAAGTTTGAACCAAAGCATAAAATATAATGATTACCAGAGCAAACCTATTGGGTAGGAAATTAAGACACATAGTGGCAGTGTCTGTCGTGGAGTTAAAAGAAGGGTTTAGACCCAATTTATAAAGTCCTTAAAGATTCTGCCATAAGATTTGTTAGAGGATCCTTTCTTTACAAATAACAGCCTTCTTGTGTGTTCTTTAGTTAAAGAGAACACCCTTCAAATAAAATATTTCTTTAGGGATTGGGACAGACAGTGATAATATCAGAACTACAGAGTTCATGAGAGGTAGCCCTTCTTGGGTTAGTGCATACTGGGCAGAACTTCTACTGAAAGAGGAAAAACTATTTGGAAGTGAGGGCTAGATAGTCGAGATGAACTGGATGGCTGTGCAAACGTCGACAGCATTCAACTTTTCTGGTGCTACCCATATTACTGTAAATAAATAAACACCTAGGGGGCTAAATTTGGTTGATTTGCACCTCCCGTTAGCACCCTAAGAGGGCGCTAATCGGGCGAAAATCAACTAGCGTCTGGGCACAGCGGCACTAATGCCTCTCATGAAATTCAGCGGGAGGTTAGCGGCAATGCTAACCGTTTGCGCCCTGTGGTGTTGCGCGCCGGCGATGACATCATTGCCGTGCACAGCGCCCCGCTCACGCCCCGGCTGTAATATTGGGTGGCGCCCCCCGATTTACCGCTGGACGCTATGTCCGATGGGGTCAGGGGGGGGCCTACCTGCGGCCGGGGCGGCGCTAGTTAAAGGGGAGGTGGCGGGCGGCCATTTTTGTTGCTGGCTGCCTGCCAGCACCTGCCCCCGTTGCTGTCCCCGGCCCCCGTGAAGCCCCCCCCCCCCGCGGGGTGCTGGCTGCTCTCCACGAGTCCGGCACTCCTCTTGCGTGCCAGGCTCATTTGACGGCACTCCCGATCCCTGGTGGCCCAGCTGGGTGCCGGGACGCGCTGCACCAGGCCCCTCCCCTTTAAGGGGAGCATGTGGCGCTGCGGCACGCAGTACCGTGGTTTTGGCTTGCAGCGCCCCAAGAGAGGACATGGGGCACTTCCATTAGCGCCCCTCCTCTCATCAGGGCGCTACCTGGGAAAATCGGCCGCGGGGGTGCTAACTTTTTCGGGGCGCTAACGCCTCGGCGAAGGTTGGGGCACTACCGAATTTTTACCCCTAGACTTTTCCTTAGCTAAACCGCCATGGAGACATTATCAAATGCTTCAGGACATGTATGGCATGCCTGGGGTTTGAAGTAGTATTATATTCTGACTGCAATACAAAGCACTGAAAGGATGAGATAATGGGAGGCTGTCATTATAGAATCTGGACATTGAGATGTGAGTCCTTGTCAAGGTAACCATTGGATATCCAAAGTAACTTGGATATATATCCTCTTCGGAAACTGGGGGTAGGGGGGAGGGGGGATGGTAAATGTGTTTGCCTACATAACAATAGTCACTGCACTTCAAAGTAATCCATTTTATATGATGTGATTTGAGATGTTTCTGGAAGATGTAATATGGTTTGATAATTTGCTCGCTCTTTCTTTCTTGCGTGCTTTCTTTGATGGTCCTTTCACTGTGAATAACGTTAAAGCTAATTTGTGTACTTTCCCCTTGGATAGCAGTGGGCAAACTAACTAAAGGCCAAATATTCAAGCCTGTTTCCTTGGTGAAACTTCAATGCATGTGGGGGGAATGTAATTTTTTAATACTATGCAAATTTTAAGCCAAGTTGTAATGGATTTATGCAAAATATAATAGTAGAAAGCCCATTGCAAAACAACATGGGTAAGAAATGCAAATAAATGTTAATGGCATTCACATTTCAAATAGGCACTGGAGCCGATTTTAGAATTAATGGCCCAAAGGTAGCCCAAAAGTAGCCTTACTGCCCCATTAACCCTGGCGCAGTACGACTTTCACAGGGGCCTACCACTGGGCAGCTGAAACGCCTGCCTGAAACGAGCAGTAGGCCTCTTTCCCATGCAGATCGAGTCCTAATGGCACAGTTGGGACAGCAATTGCTAATTTAAGGAACATATGGGCAGCACTTGCAACACGTATTGGCGTTCCAATCAGGAAAAGTCCAACATTTTTTTAAGAACACATTTTTCCTGTGGAGCTCAAAGAAGCAGAAGTGCTCTTCCTGGTTCAACATAGATACTGCAGGCCACTGCCAGTCCGACCTCACCCCTTCTTGGCACCTACCGGCAAGCCTCTGCTAGTCAGTCGGCATTCCTGAGGCCGAGGACCAGCGATCTGCAACAGGACACCCATTTGGCATCCTCAGCTCACCTGTCATATATAAATGAGACCAGAGCTTCAAAACTGCGGCTGCTTCTTTACTGTCGCTCGGCCGTCCAACTGTCAAACTTGACCCCACTGTGGCTGAATTTTGATGGAAACCCATCTCCAAAATATCACAGCAAAAGAAAAGCAAAAGTGTGGTTTAGCCTCAAAAAAGGACCAAGCCCATTAAAGTGCACTTAGCAGAACAGTTAACTAATTGGGCAGAAATATTGAGGGCAGCAAGAGCACAGAATGTATTCTGGGTGGGGGACTTCAATGTATCCATCACCAAGCGTGGCTCCACTACTGACCGAGCTGGCCAAGTCCTGAAGGACATAGCTGCAAGACTGGGCCTGCGGAAGGTGGTGAGAGAACTGACACGGGGGAAAAACATACTTGACCTTGTCCTCGCCAATCTCCTTGTGGCAGATGCATCTTTCCATGACAGCATTGGTAGCAGTGACCACAGTCCTTGTGGAGGCGAAGTCCCGCCTTCACACTGAGAATACCCTCCATCGTGTTGGGTGGCACTACCACTGTGCTGAATTGGATAGATTTAGAACAGATCTAGCAACTCAAAACTGGGCATCCATGAGGCGCTGTGGGCCATCAGCAGCAGCAGAATTGTATTCCGCCACAATCTATAACCTCATGACCCGGCATATCCCTCACTCTACCATTACCATCAAGCCAGGGCACCAAGCCTGGTTCAATGAGGAGTGCAGAAGAGCATGCCAGGAGTAGCACTAGGTGTACTTAAAAATGAAGTGCCAACCTGTGGAAGCTGCAACACTGGACTACATGCATGCTAATCAGCGGAAGCAGCATGCTATAGACAGAGCTAAGCGATTCCACAATCAATGGATCAGATCAAAGCTCTGCAGTCCTGCCACATCCAGTTGTGTCATAGAGTCATAGAGTTATACAGCACAGAAAGAGGCCCTTCAGCCCATCGTGTCCGTGCCGGCCATCAAGCTCTGTCTATTCTAATTGCATTTTCCAGCACTTGCTCCGTAGCCTTGTATGCTATGGCATTTCAAGTGCTCATCTAAATGCTTCTTGAATGTTGTGAGGGTTCCTGCCTCTACCACCCTTTCAGGCAGTGAATTCCAGATTCCAACCACCCTCTGGGTGAAAAACTTTTTCCTCAAAACCTCCTGCCCCTTAACTTGAAACTATGACCCCTAGTTATTGACCCCTCTACTAAGGGGAAAAGTTCCTTTCTATCTACCCTATCTATGCCCCATATCATTTTGTACACCTCAATCAGGTCCCCCTCAGCCTTCTCTGCTCTAAGGAAAACAACCCCAGCCTGTCCAGTCTCTCTTCATAGCTGAAGCGCTCCAGCCCAAGTAACATCCTGGTGAATCTCCTCTGCGCCCTCTCCAAAGCAATCACATCCTTCCTATAGTGTGAATGGTGAATGGTGATGGACAATTAAACAACTAACGAGAGGAGGAGGCTCCATGAATATTCCCATCCCGATGATGGCGGAGCCCAGCACGTGAGTGCAAAAGACAAGGCTGAAGCATTTGCAACCATTTTCAGCCAGAAGTGCCGAGTGGATGATCCATATCGGCCTCATCCTGAGGTCCCCACCATCACAGAAGCCAGTCTTCAGCCAATTCGATTCACTCCACATGATATCAAGAAACAGCTGAGCGCACTGGATACAGCAAAGGCTATGGGTCCCAACAACATCCCGGCTGTCGTGCTGAAGACTTGTGCTCCAGAACTAGCTGCGCCTCTAGCCAAGCTGATCTAGTACAGCTATAACACTGGCATCTATCCGACAATGTGGAAGCCTGCCCAGGTATGCCCTGTCCACAAAAAGCAGGACAAATCCAATCCGACCAGTTACCACCCTATCAGTCTACTCTCAATCATCAGCAAAGTGATAGAAGTTATTGTTGACAGTGCTATCAAGCAGCACTGGGTCACCAACAACCTTCTCACCAATGCTCAGTTTGAGTTCCACCAGGACCACTCGACTCCAGACCTCATTACAGCTTTGGTCCAAACATGGACAAAGGAGTTGAATTTCAGAGGTGAGGTGAGAGTGACTGTCCTGGACATCAAGGCAGCATTTGACTGAGTGTGGCATCGAGGAGCCCTAGTAAAATTGAAGTCAATGGGAATCAGGGGGAAAACTCTCCACTGGCTGGAGTCATACCTAGCACAAAGGAAGATAGTTGTAGTGGTTGGAGGTCAATCATCTCAGCCCCAGGACATCGCTGCAGGAGTTCCTCAGGGCAGTGTCCTAGGCCCAACCATCTTCAGCTGCTTCATCAATGACCTTCCCTCCAACATAAGGTCAGAAATGGGGATGTTCGCTGATGACGGCACAGTGTTCAGCGCCATTCACAACTCCTCAGATAATGAAGCAGTCCATGCCCGCATGCAACAAGACCTGGACGACATTCAGGCTTGGGCTGATAAGTGGCAGGTAACATTCGCGCCACACAAGTGCCAGGCAATGACTATCTCCAACAAGCGAGAGTCTAACCACCGTCCCTTGATATTCAACGGCATTAGCATCATCGAATCCCCCACCATCAACATCCTGGGGATCACCATTGACCAGAAACTTAACTGGACCAGCCACATAAATACTGTGGCAACAAGAGCAGGTCAGAGGCTGGGTATTCTGCGGCAAGTGTCTCACCTCCTGACTCCCCAAAGCCTTTCCACCATCTACAAGGCACAAGTCAGGAGTGTGATGGAATACTCTCCACTTGCCTGGATGAGTGCAGCTCCAACAACACTCAAGAAGCTCGACACCATCCAGGACAAAGCAGCCCGCTTGATTGGCATCCCATCCACCACCTTAAACATTCACTCCCTCCACCACCACCGTACCTTGGCTGCAGTGTGTACCACCTACAAGATGCACTGCAGCAACTCGCCAAGGCTTCTTCGGCAGCACCTCCCAAACCCGCGACCTCTTCCACCTAGAAGGACAAGGGCAGCAGGTGCATGGGAGCACCATCATCTGTAAGTTCCACTTCAAGTGACACACTATCCTGACTTGGAAGCATATCGCCGTTCCTTCATCATCGCTTGTATCAAAATCCTGGAGCTCCCTCCCTAACAGCACTGTGGGAGTACGTTCACCACAGGGACTGCAGCGGTTCAAGAAGGTGGCTCACCACCATCTTCTCAAGGGCAATTAGGGATGGGCAATAAATGCTAGCCTTGCCAGCGATGCCCACATCCCATGAACAAATAAAAAAAAATACTAACATGACTAAAAGTCAATCAAAAACTCCATACCATTGTCTTTGAAAAGTGATCTAATGATTATTCAGTAATAAGTTCGTCATTTTATTCCTGTGTAATCTGCCATTATTGTTTTACGCACACATAACATAAGAATACCAGGATTCATAGAAACATAGAAGATAGGAGCAGGAGTAGGCCATTCGGCCCCTCGAGCCTGTTCCGCCATTTAATGAGATCATGGCTGATCATCCAAATTCAGTACCCTGTCCCTGCCTTCTCCCCATATCCCTTGATCCCTTTAGCCTTAAGAAATATATCTAACTCCTTCTTGAATTGATTCATAAGCAGCCAGCATTTTTGTGAACCGTAATACTCAGATAATTGCTCACCACTTTACAAGTCTCCTTATCATAAGTAGCATATCCAAGCTGTATAGTAAAAACAAGAGCTACAACAATTCAATCTGTCAATCTTGCTGGCATCTCATGTCATCAGATGCAAGTGCCTTGGAGACGCTGAAGGAATTTCAAATCTCTTTCAAAACGGAAGGAACACTAAATGTAATATTACAGTAACACCATCAATCTGGATTAGGGACATCAACATGTACAAATACAACAAATCTGTGGAGTTCCAATCTTCATTGACAACTTTATTACGCTGAATTACTGGTGTAACTCATTTTGCTCTGTTTTTGATTTGTGGAAAAATGGGTTTGAAGGCAACTGGCTTGCACAGATACAGCACTGGACGTTTTGAAATCCCGAAACAAACACTGTTTGGCGCATAGCCGACGAAAATATGCGTTTTCACGACTGAAAATATACTGGAAATAGGAGTTCATTGAACGTTATTGATGCACCAGAAACGCTCGTTGTATATATTGTGAAACTTGACTGCAATTCCCGCCTAAAGATAGAGGGATAGAGTTTTCGCTTTGGGCGCAATCTGTGATCCGAGCGCAAATCGCATCCAAAATTGCACTAGCTTGGAGAAGTGTTTATTTTTCTCAAGTGTCCGCTCAAATTCATTTGCATATCGCTGAACATAAAATCTGCCATGAGCCAGTGAAATCGGGCAGCGATTTGGAACGTAATTTTTGAAAAACATTTTTTTGCTTTCAAAGTATTCCTCGATATAGTTAAGAGTGGTAACTTCGTGCCGTTTGAATAATATAGCTCAAAATGGGTTATCACAAAAAATAAGCATTTTTAATCAGAGTGTCTAGTCCACTACTTATGAGTAACCTGATTTAAAATAAACTGAAAATGACTTTAAAAAAAAACTATACAGAACCATTTGCTAGTTTTATTGGTGGACAGTAGTCAGTTTCTTAGTAAATTAAAATTATATATATTTAAAAGCTTTTAAAACATGCCTATTAGTGTCCTTGTACCCAAAAAAAGCTTAATTTTAAGAGCTTCTTCGAATGGGGGCAATTAGCGGAAATTCGCAATGGTGATTAATTCGATCTGGGGGGCATGGCCAGTTTTATGGGCGGGACTACCTTCTAGTGTGATGTTTTTTAAACTAGCACAAAAGTGTGTGGAAACTCGATTTGCACTGGACATAATTTGCGCTTGAAATTCTGTGATCTTTTGCGTTGGTTTGGCTGATTTGGGACGAATTGCGGTGAATAAAACAGCGCAACCTAACGGAAACTCCAGGCCAGAATTTCTAAGTAGGAATCCCAACCCTCTTGTGAGGTAGTTTTCTCTAATATATAGAGGAGCTTTTCTGCCCCCCAATTTTCTCTCCTCTTCTGCTATCGACATCAATTGCTACTAATGTACTATTCCACAGGTGCCAGGTGCCCTCTGGTCCATTCTTGATGTATGAGTCTGAACAGTGAATATAGCCAGGCTATTCTCCTATGAGACACATCACAGCTGATGTCACTCCTGTCCTCACTTGAGATTCTCACTGTCACTGGTTAGTGAACAGGAGTGGTAACTCTAGCTGATGTTTTTGCCTGTCTGCGCCCCTGACTCAGCTCATGTGCTGCTGAAACCCTCATCCATGCATTTGTCACCTCCAGATTTGACTATTCCAATACTTTCCTCGCTTTAAGTTTAACAGCTTTAAGTTCCTCAGAGTCCACATCACGGAAGACCTCTCCTGGTCCCTCAATACCTCCTCTCTGGTGAAGAAGGCCCAGCAGCGCCTATATTTCCTAAGGAGGCTGAAGGGATGTAACCTGTCACACCTGATCCCCTCTAACTTTTACCGCTGCACAATAGAGAGCATCCTGACGAACTGTATCACAGTATGGTATGGCAGCTGTAGCTACTATGACCGGAAAGCCCTGCAGCGGGTAGTCAAAACTGCCCAACGCATTACCGGCACCCGGCTACCGACCATAGAGCACATATCCCAGAAACGCTGTTTACGGAGGTCACGGTCCTTTATCAAAGACCCTACCCACCCCAGCCACAGTCTGTTCGCCCTCCTGCCATCTGGGAGACGCTACAGATGCATTCGCACCCGTACGACCAGATTTAGGAACAGCTTCTTTCCCAGGGCTGTCATCCTACTGAACTCTACAAATAAACTCTAAAGCCTGCACATCTGCCAATGCACTTTATTAGGGTTATGTTTATGTTAATATATTACAAGCCGAATGTATGTTGAATGTTTAAATGTCTTAATCTAAATGTACACTCTCGGGAGCCGCAAGCCTACATTTCGTTGTACTGCACTTGTGCACTAACAATGACAATAAAGTTGATTATTATTATTATTTCCTGGCAGGCTTCCCATCCTCTACAAACTTGAGCTCATCCAAAACTCTACTGGTTTGGATCCCAATCTGCGTTAACTCTCATTCACCACTTATCCGTGTGCTCACTGACCTACGTTGGCTCCCAGTACCCCAATACCTCAAATTTAAAATTCTTATCCTCTTATTCAAATCCCCTCATAGCCACGTTGCTCCCTATCTCTGTAATCTCCTTTCAACCCTGTAACCATCTGAGATATCTGTTTTCCTCCAACTCTTGCCTCTTACGCATCCCTCACTCTTTTCGCCCCACCATTGGCAGTCATGCCTTCAGACATCTAGGCCGTAAGTTCTGGAATTCCCTCCCTAAAACTTTCTGCCTCCCCTCCTTTTAAGACCCTCCTTAAAACATACCCGTTTGAAGAAGCTTTTAGTCACTCATCCTAATAACTATTTCTTTGGCTTGGCATTAATTTTTGTCTGATAACGTTTCTACATTATAAATGCAAGTTGTTGTTGTTGTTGCTGTTCTCCCTAGTCCAGAGTTGATGAGCATAATTGTAGTGCCAACAAGTGTAGTGGGCAACCTGGCTGGCATCACCTTATTCACACAGGTGGAACCTGGGACCTTCTTGAGCTACATGATTCTGTTTCAGACCTGGCACTGTATTGATCAATTCAGTCATCAGACAGATAAGAATGACTGAAGAAGAATTCTGCGTTGGAAAATTGGCAGATTTGATGCTGTCTTGTTTCAGATGGGAGTTAATTTGCCAAGTACCTCCAGCTGTCTATGTCTCCTATGGGAAACAAGGTCAAGTTGAAGGGTCTCGTAATAGAAGGAGACCAGTGAATGTTGAGTAAAAGTCCACACTGAGCTTTAATAATTCTGACAGCTCCATTTAAGGCTAACATAAGATCTGTAATCTATGTTCAAAACTTTCTCGAGAGCTAGATCCTCTAATCAGCTCCCTGGATGGAAAGACAGATCCATACAACTGTCTACTGATGGACTAATATTGATTTGGGAATATTGTTGTCAAAGCCTTGTTTGTAAAAGGTGACAGAAAAAGTCTTCAGTGTACAACAGCAGAGCTTTTTGTTGAAGTTCACATGATATCATCCCAATGTCTCAGTAGAGTCACTACTAAATCCTATAATGTGATGAATAGACTCAGGTGTATCGTAAGATCTCACCATTAATCAATGAGTTTTTTTCTGTTTTGCTGGAAAAAAAGTGAAATGCCCTGAATTGAAATGCATTCAGGAAGGTACGTAAAACTATAAGTAAACCATAAGAGAGAAAAGGTTTCCCTTTTCATGTAAAATTTGTCCGCCATGGAATTTACTTAACCCACTCAATCTCTTGAAGGAGTTGATCAACCACAGGTAAGCTCTGGAGAAATTTATAGCACTGTGAAATTTCTGCCTAGCCTTAAAGGCAATCAAATAACACTCCTGCATATTAAAGCCCACGCGATTCAGCCTTAACCAGCAGCATTCCACAGCTGACGTATCCTTTTTCTCAGCAGCACAGATGTATCATCTTTCAAAGAGTTATTAATCATTCTATGGTACCCAAAGTCAGGTCCTCTGAAACTTTGGTGCCTGGGCTGAATAATTGGTCTGAGAATAGACCTTTCAGTTTTTAAATTATTAGGCTCTCCCTGACATTATACAAAACATGATGAAATGATGCTTAAAGGTCTTGTAAACAGTGACACATCCTTTGGATAGTCTTTTGGCAAAGGGCAGACCCACTAGTCCTACTCCTAACTATTTTAATAGTATTATTGCACAGCTGATTTGCCTATACAACTTTTTATAACTCTTCACAAAAAAAGTGAATATTAAAACCAGAATTTAAATTTATCGTGCAATTATTGCAACTTATTTTCTTTTAACAAAGGGTTACTTTCTTGTATATGGATATCTGTACAAGCATCACAGAATTCACTTAATGGAGATTTACAGTGTATTCTTTGAAATTTTGTTTTATTTATTCATTCATGGGATGTGGGCATTGTTGGCAAGGCTGGCATTTATTGCCCACCCCTAATTGCCCTTGAGAAGGCCATTTCAGAGTCAACCACATTGCTGTGGGTCTGGAGTCACATATAGGCCAGACCGGGTAAGGACGGCAGATTTCCTTCCCTAAAGGACATTAGTGAATCAGATGGGTTTTTCCCCGACAATCCGGTAGTTTCGTGGTCATCATTACTGATGCTAGCTTTTTAACTCCAGATTTATTTAATTAAATTTAAATCCCCCAGCTGTCACGATGGGACTTTGAACTCACATATCTGGAACATTAGTCCAGGCCTCATGGAGCACTAGCCCAGTAACATAACCACTATGCTACCATTCCCGTGTTTTACACTTTAAGCTAAAGAATATCATATAGGAACATAGGAATTGCTAGACAAAAAAGACCACAGTCCAATTAGTTTGCCTTCATTAGTACTTCATTGGCTGTAAAGCGCTTTGAGATGTCCGGTGGTCGTGAAAGGCGCTATATAAATCCAAGTCTTTCTTTCAACCATCCTGATAGAAACATGATGGAGTTATTGACGAATCATAACAATCAATCCCTCTGAACTAGTCTACAACAGACCCAGAAATGACATGAGGAAAACCCTAGTGGTGGAGAGCTTTGGGAACCATAGGTCCAAAGTCACCTATTTCCTCCCAAGCATGCTACACTTACTACAAGTCATGTCTCAAATTACTCATATACTCTATTACAAAATATTATTTTCTCAAAGAAATCAACCTATTTTGCCTATAACATGCTAACTGTGCATGTGCATTACTCTTCAGCCTTGCATTCATTATTTTTTCAAATTTATTTCACACTTGAAAAGCAATACATCTAGTTTTTGGGGGTAAAAATACAAATAAGTATGTGAGCAAACTGCATGTGAGAAATCAACCTATTTTGCCTATAACATGCTAACTGTGCATGTGCATTACTCTTCAGCCTTGCATTCATTATTTTTTCAAATTTATTTCACACTTGAAAAGCAATACATCTAGTTTTTGGGGGTAAAAATACAAATAAGTATGTGAGCAAACTGCATCAGTTATGAAGGAGACAATCAATTATTTTTAATATTGACCTATTTATTTTCAATGAAAATATAACTTCAAATGGTTTATTACATATTATTTATATTTCTTACATTTCAATAGAAAATGAGAATATCCTGATGTTATTTAATACTAAAAAGAGTTGAAATCTAATTTTCACAACTAACTCTCCCTTTGGAATCTGTACCAAGATTATAACTTCACAGCTGATTAAGATATGATTAAGGCATTTGATCTATAATTACACCAATTAATATTATTATCTTGTATCATTAAATGTTAACACGTGGTATATGTGAAATCTTTATGCATACTGTACAAGACAAATTTATACTCTGGTGTTGAACTTTTGGAACTGTGCATGAATTTTGCCAATGTAAGAAAGAAAGACTTGCATTTATATAGCACCTTTCATGACCATCGGACGTCTCAAAGCGCTTTACAGCCAATGAAGTACTTTTTGAAGTGTAGTTACTGTTGTAATGTGGGAAACACGGCAGCCAATTTGTGCACAGCAAGCTCCCACAAACAGCAATGTGATAATGACTGGGTCATCTATTTTTATTATGTTGGTTGAGGGATAAATATTGTCCAGGACACTGGGGATAACTACCCTACTCTTCTTCAAAATAGTGCCATGGGATCTTTTACATCCACCTGAGCGAGCAGACGAGGCCTTGGTTTAACGTCTCATCCGAAAGACGGCACCTCCGACAGTACAGCACTCCCTCAGCACTGCACTGGCGTGTCAGCCTAGCTTTATGTGCTCAAGTCCCTGGAGTAACCTTCTGACTCAGAGGTGAGTGTGTTACCGACTGAGCCACAGCTGACACTAAGCTATGGCCACTGATAGTTTTTGAGAATTAGCATCAGCAGTAGAATAGTTATAGTCAAGTGAGCAAATGTATTGGTAAAGGGAAGTTGATTTTCTTCCCGTGGGAAGATTCACCGGTAATTACCAGTAAAAGGTGCTAAGTTTGAGAAGTGATGGAAGAAGTCAAAGGTGAGTTAAAGCACCAGGTAAAAATGTGAACAGTAAGTAAAGGGAGACAAGTCCTGGGTACAGTAGAGTTTGGTTTAATAGTGGATGTATCGTAGGTACATCTGACATGGAGAAAATGTGACAGGGTTACTGCCAGTTAATGTACAGAACAGAATATGATGTTCTGCTCATAGTGGTCAAAATCACAAAGATAAGTGCAGACGAGGGAGGACATTCAGCTCACCTAACTCATTCTCCTATAGAAATCAATGTTCTCTCCATCACAGTATCTAACTGCCTCTTGAATGGCTCCAGAGTTTTTACTTCACCTTCCTTTGAATTTATGTAGAGCTTTATCCCATCGCTCAGAAATGCCAATCTACACCATGAGTGACACAAAGAGACACCCTACAACATATTTTACTACTTATTTTGGAATTTCAAAGCAAGAATAATACCACTGGTATATGATTACTGCAGGAATTAAGAACCATTTCACCAATTGTGCAGAAAGCCTATAGAAGAAATGTTATTCCAAAAAATATCCCAGCAACAGGAATTAGACTTGGCTTTTTTTACCCCAAAGAAATCAGAAAGAAAGACTTTCATTTATATAGTGCATTTCATGACCATCGGACATCTCAAAGTGCTTTACACACTGTTGTAATGTGGGAAACGCAGCAGCCAATTTGCACACAGCAAACTCCCACAAACAGCAATGTGATAATGACCAGATAATCTGTTTTGTTGGTTGAGAGATAAATATTGGCTAGGACACTGGGGATAACTCCCCTGCTCTTCTTCAAAATAGTGCCATGGAATCTTTTACGTCCACCTGAGAGAGCAGACAGGGCCTTGGTTTAATATCTCATCTGAAAGACGGCACTTCTGACAGTGCAGCACTCCCTCAGCACTGCACTGGAGTGTCAGCCTAGCTTTATGTGCTCAAAGTCCCTGGCGTGGGTTTTGAACCCACAACCTTCTAGACTGAGGCAAGTGTGCTACCAACTGAGCCACAGCTGACACTCCCTTAACTTAAGAAAACGTAACATAAACAATATCTTTCAGTCCAAAATGAGTACACTTTTAGTATTGAATGGTACTGTTGAGAGTGATACCAAAAAAAACCATAAATTGGAAATACCCTGAAGAAGAGTAAGCATAGAGATCTGTCAGGTTCATACACCTTGAATGAAAGAGGCGGAGGAGTGTGACATTTCCATTTAGGGGTCTCTTTCCACAGATGTTAAGCTGCATATTAAGATCATAAGACTTTAGGATGGGAAGAACAATCAAGAAGCATACAATTGGAATGAAGAGGGTTACATCAATTATAGGACTTCCAAAGGCTAATGGTGACCTGGAACTTGAACCACAGCTTCAACGATGCTTTTTCCCAGCATAATGGAGTCAATAAGTTGATGGTAGTGAATAAGAAAAGCACTGTAAAGAGCTACAGTTGCACTAACAGTAATGCATCATGATGTGGTTCAGAAGAGACCAGATTGCAATATTAATGCTTCTTGTTGCTGGTATTTTTGGTGAGGTTTGTGTGGGATTAGTTAAGTTGTTGTTGTTGTTGTTAGTTAAGTTGACTTATACTCGCCGGAGTTTAGAAGAATGAGAGGGGATCTCATTGAAACTTATAAAATTCTAACAGGACTAGACAGACTAGATGCAGGAAGGTTGTTCCTGATGGCGCGGGAGTCCAGAACCAGGGGTCACAGTCTAAAGATAAGGGGTAAGCCATTTAGGACAGAGATGAGGAGGAATTTCTTCACCCAGAGAGTGGTGAACCTGTGGAATTCTCTACCACAGAAGGCAGTTGAGGCCAATTCATTAAATATATTCAAGAAGGAGTTAGATATATTTCTTAAGGCTAAAGGGATGAAGGGATATGGGGAGAAGGCAGGGACAGGGTACTGAGTTTGGATGATCAGCCATGATCTCATTGAATGGTGGAGCAGGCTCAAGGGGCCGAATGGCCTACTCCTGCTCCTATCTTCTATGTTTCTATGACTTAATACAGAGGTTACCCATACTAAATGTAGGCACTACATGGTCTTTGTTTTGTTGCACATTGTGTTTGATTACAACTGACTTGCCAGAGGAGGGAAATCCTGGGTTTAAACAAGACAGTGGAATCGTACATTGAAGCACCAACATATGAGCGGAATTTCTGCATTTCACTGGTTTCCTGATCTTGGTCAAGAAGATGTCAGTTACGTTTTTGTGGAAAGAGGAACAATGGCAGGTTAGCCATCCTGGGGCTACTACTCTTGTGCAGCACCTAGTGGCCACCTTAGATTACCAAGACCGAGGCATGAGTGTTATCAAAGTGTGCCCACAATGAGACCAAGCAGGATTATAATGAGGGATTCATATTCTTAAAACAAATAGATAAACAGTACAAACTCTTAGATATGGCTGGTGTTTGATTGTATTTTCTCAGCACATTGTACGTGAATTCAATAAAGAAATAAACTTTTGGAATGAAGGTAACATTTATGATGGTAACTGGAACAGGAAAACTATGTATTGAATCATGGAAATAATTGCTTGTTTAGCCTGATATCTGTTGATGGGAAAATGCTTCATTTCTATGTGGGGGGTGGGGGGTGATCTGGTCTAGGAAGTCTCCTGCTGTGTTATAACTTAAATCACAATTTAATTGCATCAGAAATTCAGAAATGTTCTCACGTCCTTAAAATGTTAAATGTATGGAAAATTTATAGATGTCTATTGGAAACACAGAGATTGTTTTGGAAACTTTGTTATTTGATATACAAGTCAGGTGTCAAAAGCAAATACAATCCAGCAACATGAAACTATCATCAATTTCCCCTTTTCCCCATCTCCAGATGTTGTACTTTCCAACCATTTGTATCTACATTGACAAATGATCACAGCCCATTCTGGTTACTGAGGAGGCAAAATAGTCTGAAATGCCAGTTCACATTGGCCTGGATTTTGTTCTCAGCGGCGAAGGATCAGCATTCGCCGTTCACCTCGCTGACAACTACCCACAGACTTTTCATGGGCTTGTCAGTGGAGATTTCCACGAATCCGGCATCTTTTTCAGTGCAGCGCCCTCTACAGGGGATCTGTGGCATCTGTGAACAGGGAAAGCAACAACGAGGCTCTTCAACCAATCAGATTGAAGTATCCTCACTGAGCCACACAGAGTCCAAACCAGGAAGTATAAAGCAGGAAATATATATTGTATTTAAATGATGTAGGGAAAGCAAAATAAAGATTGGGAAGTACAAATGAGATTTTTAGGGAGAGAGATAAAAGAGACAAAAAGGAAAAGTAATTTTTTTAATGTTTTAAAAACCTGCAACATTAATCTTCTGGGGGAATGAGACTCTACACTTGTAAAATTAATTTTTCAGGGCCAGAGAGATTGTTCAGCAGCAATGATCACTTATGACGCTGTTAAAAACTCACTTACTCCTAAATATATAAGCCCTAACTTTTTCAGCTGTCTTTAGCAGGACTAGTGGGCAAGTACCCCAAGTTCATGCCATTACAATGATTTCAGTGCCAAATCTATTGGCGAGTGCTGGTAGCCTCGTCGTAATTATTACAGCAAAATCCCGGTTTTCACAATAGCTGAGCTCCAGCAGTTGATAACCTTTTGCACATGTGAAGAAGCTTGGCACAGATGGAATAGATGCCAATACAGTGATGCCATTATGTTAGCATTTAAATTGCGAAGCGATGTCATTGTATGCTGTGATAGCTATTCCAGCCTAAGATTGGGTCACATGACACCACTGAACCTATACAGGCATGAGATGTGGATTTCTATGCCAGTGTGTCATTTGGAGTGTGCAATCTAACAGTGTTTGTTTCACCATTCTCCACAATGAAGCTGATTCATTCAAGTACTAAACTGGCAATGTACTCAGCGTAGGAAGAAGGTTCAACTGGAGAAAGTAGCATAATCCTCTTCCGTTCCCATTTCCACGGCAAAAGAAGCCAAACTCGCAAATGAATGAAAAATATTCTAAAAATCAAACAAAATGCAAATGCTAAATAAATACGCTGTCCTCAATGAGTGAACTTAAAAAAATAACTGCAAATGTTGGAAATCTGAAATAAAACAGAAAATGCTGGGAATACAAAGCAGATCATCAGGGACCAAAAGCGGGGACGTGGGACTGAGCAAGATTGCTCTTTCAAAGAGCACGATGGGCCAAATGGCCTGAGATTGCTCGCCAACTGAAAAGAGAAAAGGACCTACACCTGTAAGGTTACTCTATTATTATCTCTCTTGTCAGATGCTGATGTATTTCCAGCATTTTCTTTTTTGCTTTCACTTCTTAGAAGAGAACTTAACTCATCTGCAAGCATGATATGCACGGTGTCATTTGGTGAGTGGTGACATCATCTTTTCCCAATCTTTTGCATCACGATCATTATAAGAGGAAAACATGCCAATAAAATAATTTTGTTAAAAAAAAACAAACTAGGGAAAATATTAGGCTGGAGGAACGGAAGCTGCATCGGCTGTTGTACACTCTGCACCCGAGAGTGCATAAATGGCGCTTTGAGATACACCATACCCCATGCAACTCCCCATCGAGACAATATAGCCCAAAGACATTAGCAGAATGTGCGAGCAAGTTATTGCCTGATAATCTGGGACATCTGGCGACGGTCTGAGAATCCCTTCTGCCTTCAGCCTTATCCACGTCGGATTCCCAAGCTCCAGAAAAAAAAATCGAATAATAAAATCGATTCTACACGACACCCACCTTGCAGTGCAGTGAGATAGCTACAGGGAAAGGGGGAGGTTTACATCAAAAGGTAGCAATAGTACAAACATCTTGAAGGTGGGCAGCAAGCTTTCGTGACGTCGCCATGCCAGTTCAAAGGTTAAAAACTTAAACTTTAAAACCAATGGCGCTAAACAAAGCGACCAAGGACGAGAGCAGGAGCCCAGCCCCAGCGTGCAGGGGGCAGAATGAAGCAGGGCAGGGGAGGCGGCGTGGTGTGTGCGTGGGCAGCGGTGGCTCATCTGGGAGCCTGGTCCAGGGGCGATCGCTCCAGCGCCGGCTCCTTGTCTGCCGTCTCTTTTTCTCTCTCGCTGCTGCACAGATTCCTCTCTTCAGCATTGCTTAAGAGGAAATCCCAAAAAAAAACAGGCGAGTCTTTTCATCGCCAGCCATTTAGTATGAATAAATCCGGAAAGAGGCGCTGTCATATTCTGTTACACAACAAGTGAGTACAGAGGGGGGAAAATGATGCATTTCTCCCAGTGTTTCTGCTTCATTTACTCCCCCCCCCTCCCCGACCAACTGAGGAACTTTTCGATTCTGCATTAGTGCCAGCAGTTAGTTAATTCCTGTATAATTGAGATCACATCCTTCTGGAGATTTAACTCAAATTATCAGGCTACTAAAAAAGATAAGCAGCTTCCAATAAAACCATCTGCATATCCAACCATAAGATGCTATTTTTCTTTTTTTTCTCTTGTTGCCTTTGTAGGAAGATAAAATAGCCTGCCTTCGACGAACTGGACCATGAGCAATGATTTGCCTGCATGGAAATACATAACTGAGAACGCGACGGTGAGTGATTTTACTAGGGAATAAATCAGCAATGCTGTATAACGAGATTGTAGCAACGGAAAAAAAAAGCTGGCCGTGTCAGTGTATCAGAGTGATGGTCGTTCTAGGGGGCGGCCTGTTGTCATTGTGCCTGAAGTATCCGTATTTTTGTGTTCAGTTTAATGATTTAGTCTATATAATATGAGGATGGCGAAATAAATGCCTGCTGTGCCCTAATGCAATATATGAGCACTATGTATTAACGTGTATTTAAACGCAAACAATTCCGGTAATTATAGAGCTGATCTTTGGTGAAGCTATATTTACATTCTCTTTCCCAGATTTGCAATTGAATTGTATTAGTGATCAGTGCTACAGTCCCAGAAATATGTAGTCTGCACGTTATTTGCTGCAAGTAGGGCCTTCTTACAGCGGCGAGCCGCTAGATATCTTACAATGGAGTAGGAGAAGGGGCAGGGATCATGCTGCTGTGTTAGAATGTGATTTACCAACCCTGATGTTTGTATATTATTGCTTGCATTGTAACCGTGGTAAACACCCCTTTGGGCTGGCCCCTTTTGTTCTATATTGCCCTGATAATGTGTACCTCTCATTTTTACCTGGTGTCTTCAATCAATTGGAGATCGATTTAAAATTTGTACAATAGCGTTTAATTTGTTTTCCATTCTGTGGTTGTTCTGCTACTACGGGATATATATATAAAATAATAACACATATATGTTACTATCGCTTATTATCTTGGAAATAAATGTTGCTCACCATTATTTTTTTTAGATATTCTTGCATATGAAAGCATAGCTTTTAGATTTTTGGGGGCTTTAATTACCATCTGTGGCTCCTGGCCAAGTACAAGTGAGCAGCTGCTCCATTTTTCGCTGTCCTGTTGCCTAGGTGAATGTATATTCCTTTGGGAGTGAACACGTGTAGATCAATGCTAAATCTCAGCCACAATTCCTGGCAGCCCCTGAAAAGCACCCCCCCGCCGAACTGAGAGCGACTTGGTAATTAAAACCAATCATTACAACATCCTTAACTTGTTACTAGCATGTGGACTTCTCGCACTGGGTTCGATTGCCTGGGCTATATACTTAGGGATTTATTGAAAATCAAATAATATTGTGGAACAAACTGTTTGGAATACATTACGGTGAAATTGGTAACTGAGAACATTTTAAATACATAGGTTGTGTAGAATAGGTTTGTATGTGACAGCAAACTATATCTTTTCTTTATAAACAATGTTACAGTTACAGTGCATGATCTCCACTGGCAAATTAAATCTTACATTATCTGATGGCCCAGATTTTGTTGTCAAAGTAATGATGAGGCTAATGGCGCCCACCGTTACTTATGTGTAAATGGTACAGGCGAGGAGCAAAAATCGCTGTCCGAGTTGCGCCGCTCCGTTGTTACCTTCGTGAAAACGCCATTTCGCTGGCTACCTCACCATGACATACATTGAATGTCATAAAGTTGCTGGATTTGCGCGGTAGATACGAACTAAACCCACCACAGATATTTAGGGCTAGTAATTAGTAGCATAAGTACCCTTTTAATGACCTGATAATTGTTAATTTCTGCCAATCAACCTCTCTGGCACTGAAAGGGAACACTTAAAAGTGTGGCATCTCATTGCTTCAAGTATTAATTGTTGTTGATTTTCAAAATGTCAAATTTACATAAAATTTTTCTTTTACTTTCTTTACTTCTCTTTCTGTACCTGATTTGACATTGAATTCACTCACTCTAATTTACACTTCCTGCTCTGTCCTTCCTCTGTTTATTTCTCAGTCTTTCAATCTGATTGGTTAAGGAGATACACAGTTGGTTGGCCCGTTCACTCAGGTCCCAGATGCCCTGTTTCTCTTGCCCGTTATCAGCTCGCACTTCCAGCAACTTGCAACGCAGAAAACGGCAGAAGCCATTAGATAGCCTGCGACACAAAGCTGGGTGGGCGTGTGTGCTGTGAGGAGGATGCAGAGAAACTCCAGTATGATTTGGACAGGTTGGGTGATTGGGCAGATGCACGGCAAATGCAGTATAATGTGGATAAATGTGAGGTTATCCACTTTGGTGGCAAAAACAGGAAGACAGATTATTATCTGAACGGCAATAGATTGGGAAAAGGGGAAGTGCAATGAGACCTGGGTGTCCTTGTGCACCAGTCGCTGAAGGTAAGCATGCAGGTGCAGCAGGTGGTTAAGAAGGCAAATGGTATGTTGGCCTTCATAGTGAGACGATTCAAGTACAGGAGCAAGGATGTCTTGCTGCAGTTGTACAGGGCCTTGGTGAGACCACACCTTGAGTAGTGTGTGCAGTTTTGGTCGCCTTACCTGAGGAGGGATGTTCTTGCCATGGAGAGAGTGCAGCGAAGATTCACCAGACTGATACCTGGGATGGCAGGAATGATGTATGAGGAGAGATTGGGTCGATTAGGCTTATATTCGCTAGAGTTTAGAAGAATGAGAGGGGACCTCATTGAAACTTATAAAATTCTAATAGGACTAGACAGACTAGATGCAGGAAGGATGTTCCCGATGGCGGGGGAGTCCAGTACCAGGGGTCACAGTCTAAGGATAAGGGGTAAGCCATTTAGCACTGAGATGAGGAGGAATTTCTTCACCCAGAGAGTGGTGAACCTGTGGAATTCTCTGCCACACAGGGCAGTTGAGGCCAATTCATTAAATATATTCAAGAAGGAGTTGCATATATTTGTTGAGGTTAAGGGGATCAAGGGATATGGGGAGAAAGCAGTGACAGGGTACTGAATTTGGATGATCAGCCATGATCTCATTAAATGGCGGAGCGGGCTCGAGGGGCCGAATGGCCTACTCCTGCTCCTATCTTCTATGTTTCTATTTTCTATGTTACAGCCAAATCTGGACCATTATTTTGCTCCCCCCCATTATCAGTGAGTAGCTGGGCCATACAGACCAGGAAAGTTTCCAGACTGTATCTGAATTGGCCTCAGTGCCTGTAGGTTAGGGACAGAAAAATTGGGCAAGGGTTCCACTTCCAATCATCATCAAGGGACTCCTGCTGGAGGCAGGTGAATGTCTGGTGAGGACAGTATCAGATGAGGAAAGGATCAGGCTCAGCTGTCACACCCCCCTCACCCCAAGTCAAATAGCAGGTCATGGTTACACAGTATTTACAGCACGGAAACAGGCCATTCGGCCCAACAAGTCCATGCCGGTGTTTATGTTCCACATGAACCTCCTCCCACCCCTCTTCATCCAACCCCGTCAACATATCCTTCTATTCCTTTCTCCCTCCTGTGTTTATCCAGCTTCCCTTAAATGCATCTATACTAGTCGCCACAACTCAAAACCCACCGTGAAAGCTCACCGATAAATAATGTTTTTTTTTGGTCAAGGTACTAGAGGGCAACCAGTGCCCATGGAACGGTACCCCGGCAAGGTGCCAATGTTTTCAGGGGTGAAGGGGAGAAAAAGTAATAGAGAAAATCAAAGATGGGGGAAAAAGGTTACCTAGTCTTGTAAAAAATAAATGAAAGCAACTTAGATATGGTGCTCCATTCCGTCAGTCTTCAGTCTCTTTATATGCACTCTGAAATGCTCATGCAATGTGCAGTGAGCTCATGGCACAAGTTGCTGCCCCAAAGACTGTTAGTTATTTATTGTTTGTATTAGAATGTTCTACAAAAATGGCAAATGAAAGTAGTCTTTTCAAAGAAAATAAGAGGACCTTTCTTTTGTTATACGGTTTTAGAATGTTCTGTTTCAAATTCAGTCATTTTGGTTTAAAGCAGATACAACTGCCCAGCCAAGAATTATGGTTAATAAGAAGACTAAAGTTATTCTTGAGATCTACAGAACAAACCAAAGGATACCTCTCAGTCAACCCATGATATCAAAAACCATGAAATTAATATGTTTTAATGCATTCATTTATATTTTTATGTACTCGATAATATGCGTAAAACAAAACATTGTTCCCTTGCTGTTGTGCTGTGGGTGTGTTAGAGATGAAATGGGATAAAAACTGATGGTGACCCCAGGGTGTCAGCTGTGACTTGGTGGATAGCACTCTTGCCTCTGAGTCAGGAGTTTGTGGGTTCAAGTCCCTCTCCAGAGACTTGAGCACAAAAGTCTAGGCTGACACTTCAGTGTAGTGTTGAGGAGTGCTGCACTGAGGGAGGTGCCGTCTTTCAGATGAGACATTAAACTGAGGCCCCGTCTGCTCTCTCAGGTGGATGTAAAAGATCCCATGGCACTATTTCGAAGAAGACCAGGCCAATATTTATCCCTCAGTCAACATCACTAAAAAAAATTTATCTGATCATCGTTACCTTACAACAGTGACTACAATTCAAAAGTACTTAATTGGCTGTAAAGTGCTTTGGGATGTCCTGAGGTTGTGAATAGACGCAAGTCTTTCTTTCTCTGCCTAGTATTGAACTGAGGCATACCGACTAAGTAGGTTGCAGGTTCAACCCGAGTCTTTGCTGATTAACTGCCCTCAGCTAGGAGAGCAATAGGGGCAACTACATTTGTTGTCAGTGACCCTGAGGCTAGGAAGGGAAAAACAGTCAGTGTTCCTGTTCCTAATTGCTATCCCGTGACTCCCTGGTGGACTGTGTGTGTGGTGAATGAGGACAGGATTTCGCATAGCTGTAATGCTTGCCCATCCTCCGTGTTTAAATAGCCCATTGACATTCACTGTCACATGAAGAATGGGCTTTTTGAGGGAGTTACCAGAGGACAGCTGGCATTGGTGGCACTGTATCCCAGAACTACTCTGGGAAGAGAGTAGAAAACGGAAACGGAAAGCATATGTAAAAACAACTGAATATGATATGCAACCTGAAATTGCATGCCATCTTCATTATAAAGGTCTCAATTATTAAGCTGTTAAACTTTGGTTCTCAATTTTTTTCATGTTACTCTTTATGTTATGTTATGAGCACATTCAACAAGGCATGTAGCTCATTTCTGTAGCGCACAAAATGCCTGACATCAAACGCAGCGTTACAACAAAGTCTACGAATCATCACATGATGTAGCATTATGAGACTTCTATAACGAATGGCTTACTATTTCGCACATTATTGCCATCTATTATTGTGCCTTTTTGACTGCAAGATGTGAAATGAAAGAAACCAGTGGTTTCTCTCTGTGGAGCTCTGCATAAGAAGAGTGCACTTTTCTAAAAAGGCGATAGGGTATCTCTATGACCTGCTACACAAAAAAACTGTAGCCACACTCAACTGCCCACAATGCTTTCTGAATGGCTTTGAAGGTGACCACCTCCTGGACTTCTACAACATCAGCCAGGGAGCAGTATGGGCATTCATTCGTCAGGTCACTGATGCCGTTTACAGCTGAGCAGTCCAATTCATAAGCTTTGGCGTCACAGCAATGCAGCAGGAAGATATGGACTTACAGTTTTATGAGGTTGTTGGTCCACGGCCCAGGGTGTAATTGATGGCACCCACGTTGCATTGAGGGCACCCATAGAACACCCACTCAGCTACCATAGCAGGAAGGGATTCCATTCCCTCAATGTCCAGATAGGGCATGACAACAATCAGGGAATCCTTCATTATATGTCTTATACACAAGAAGTTGCCATGATGAACTCATCCTTCATCAGTCAACATTCAGCCCTCCCTAACCCCAACAGAGAAGAGAATCCGATCCACAAATGGCTTCTGTGTGACAAAGCATACCCCCTGTTCCTATGGCTGATGACCCCCAATCAGAGTGCCCCTAATAGCAGCAGAGGAGTGCTAAAATGAGGAACATGCAGCTACCAGGCTGGTGATTGAGAGAACCATTGGGGTGTTGAAAACCTAATTTCACTGCCTGGACAGGTCAGGAGGGGATCTGCAGTATGCTCCAGATCAGGTGTCCAGAACATGATAGCCTGCTGTGCCCTGCACAGCTTTGCCATTCAGGAAGGGCTGGACTTTAACGTGGAGGAAGCCTTAGCTCCAGTGGAACCAGAACTACATGGAGAACACTGTCAAGATGATGTGCACTTAGAGAACTGTTGAAAGGGGCATCAGAAGACAGATCATCTCAGAAGCCTTCTCGTCTGTTTAAGTCAGTCCATCTTCGACACCACAGCCTGATCTTCTCCTCCCCCACTTGCAAATGAAGAGACATCTATTCAATCCACTACCCATCCTACCACATGACAACACCTCAGCACTCTATGCTCTGACATGACCATGTCAGTAATCATCACCTGAGTGAATGTCAGCATCAAATGAGTGCAACCTTTCCTGACAGACTGTAACCTCCATGAATAACAAAGTACCATGTCACTGCAGTCTATTTTAATACAATAACTGCAAAGTGCAAACAATCAATCTACTCTTTCCTGACATTGTACTTCTCCTAGGTGCATATATGTACATTTTTGCACCAAATCTAGGAGGTTGTTGACTTCTTATGCTATACATAAGGGTCATGGGACTGAGGTTACCGTCACCATTCCAGTGGGCCCTGGCTGGTCTAATGGCAGCTAGCAGATCCTGAAAGCCCTGAAACACAACAGTTGCCACAGTTTGGAAGCCACGATTCATGCTGCACCTCTGTTGCCCCCAGGGCTTCAGACTGTGTTTCCCTAAAGGTGGAAGCACCATCACCTCTTAGCTGGGGATCTGCTGCAGGTTGCTGTGAAGCTGCCATATGCTCCATTGGTGCCTGCAAGGAAGAAAACGTTTTTGTGCTGTGTAAAACAACATCGGTACACTTGAGTGCCACACCTGTCGGAGCACTCACATAGGTATGATGATTTCCGCAAACCTCCTTTTCAGGCGAGTACCCATGAGTTCTGGATCCTGTCTCCAAAGCCACTGGCTGCCTTCTCCTTAGTCGCCACTGGGAAGGTGGCACATCCTCTCCACTCTTCACTCCTCTGTGAATCACCCAGTGTCGCATCCTCACTACCACTAACTAATCCCCCCGGGTGAAAGAATCTGAGCTAATGCTTGGGAGTGAAGAAGCAAGTGGCACAAGTAGTGGGTTGGCAGGGGGTTAGAGCAGAGGATGAAGCAGCTGCATGGGATGTTTCCATGTTCTTGCACTCCTCTTCATTATCATCATATGCGAAAATGGAGAAATATCTCTCCAGCTCCTCCTCATCATCATCATCATTCCCTCTTCCTGTGCCCCCTGTTGCTGTGGTGGAATTGCAGGAAAGGAGGGCACAAGCCAAGAATGGATGAGCATTACCCTTTGGGATTAAGGAGACAGAGAAATCAGGTGGAAGGTTATGTCTGTATGGTGCTTCACAGGGATGCTGGTGGACAGTGTAAGTGCTGCATTACTAACCTGGTGCCCCCAAGATGGCAACAACCTCACCATCCCTGATGACAAGTGCTAAATGAGTACCCACTAGCTCCATGGCCTGCTTCTCAGAGGGTAAGGGGTTTAAAGGTGGGGACGCCCCATCTAGTGGCCTGCTTTTGGCGAGCATTGTGCACCAATTTGTCCTGCAAGAAGGTAGAGTAGATGATGGTAAGACTAGCAGTTGAGCAGTCTGTGCCAAGTGGCATGGGAGAGGTGAAGTAAGAGATGTGGGTGTATGAGGCTGATAAAGGTTTTCAAGTTGTGCATGTTAATTATAGGTGTTAAGAGCACTATGTAGCCATAATGCAGAATACCCTTAACCAGTGTGCACTGCGAAGGGTTAGTTGTGCAAATGTTGCTTTAAGAGGGGGCCAAAGGTGGACAGGGAAGTAAAGGAGAGTGTGTTAGCTTGCCATCACTGGTATTCAATCCTGGAAGTGAGGGTGTGGGCACTCAGTGCCTGTGCCATCTTCTTCCAGGCAACATGCGTTATATTCCTGGTAGACGTGGTGGTAGCCACATCTAGGACTCAGTGCCCCCTGCCTTCAATCTCCTCCAGGAGTGCTTGGAATTCTGTGTCAGTAAAGTTTTGTATTCTTCTCCTGGGTGGGGTCCTGCCCTCAGGGCACAAATGGTGCCATGATTGTGCGGTCATTGTCCCGTAAAAGTATAATAAAAATATTACTAAGACACGCAGTGAAGATATTTCACAGTGAAGTGAAAGAGCCAAGCAATGGTCTTCTCTTACCTGGTTGCCCTACAGTCTGCTGCTGGAGAGTGCAGACTGAACTGATTTTTAAAAAGCTGCCCAGGAGTTTCCAGGTAGTTCAGCTGCTTACACCCATTTCACACGAGTTTTATGCCAATGACTGGAATGCAAATGAGCAGATCTAGGAAACCCGTGTACAGCTCCTTCTGCAGACCACCGGTGGGCACATTGCTTTTTTTAAAGGGGCAACAGTGGCCTAATCCACTTGAGAAAATTTCAGGGCCATGTTTTTAATTGATGCATTTTTGCAAAAATGTTCAGCACAGTGAGGACTGTGGCAAAATTCATGTTCACATATCAACCATATTTGCATTTTAATTAATGCTGTCCATGATGGTGATTTATAATCCTGTATATGCACACAATTCTGCCTTAATTATGCTTAGTATTAGAAATTAACTCCAAATAAAATTGTACAAAGTACACGACAGGCAATGTTTTCATATTCTTAAAACTACCAAGTAAATGTTATAAAAACAGAAAATGCTGGAAATACTCAGCAGGTCAGGCAGCATCTGTGGAGAGAGAAACAGAGTTAACGTTTCAGGTCGTTAACTCTGTTTCTCGCTCCACAGATGCTGCCTGGCCTGCTGAGTATTTTCAGCATTTTCTGTTTTTATTTCAGATTTCCAGCATCCGCAGTATTTTGCTTTTGTATTGGAAGTAAATGTTGTACTTTAGGCGTTAGAATGTTTGATAGTTAAAAACAGATGTCTTTAAATAGCTAAGAACAATGGTGTACTGTTGAAGTAGATATTTAACTTGTGATTTTAAGAATCATTAATCTACAAGCACTGTGGTTGGGGTGAACAATTCTCCATCATTTAAAATACTCGTATCTTGATACATCCTTTAACAGAAATGATGGGCTGGAAATTCATCTCGGGCGGAGCTGCAAAATGGACGGATTGGATCGGCCGCCCGCTATACGCAGCTCCTGATATTGCAGTCAATGGAACGGAGTATCAGGCGCTGCGTATAACGGACGCCCGATCCGATACCGACCACTTTGCACCACTGCCTGAGACTAATTTCACGGCCGATATGTTCATTTTAAGTTTAAATGACAAATTGACCTGGTGCCCAGGTTAGGGAAAGGCAAAATATCAGCCAGGGTTCCTGGTTTTCAGCACTCTCCAGTGACCCCTGATGGAATGTGACTGTTAATGTTTTGGGTCTTTCCTGCCCTTCTTGACTTCTGTAGTTTAGGTCCCTCTTGTAGATGAGTTTGTAGTTTCTCATATCCTCTAGAGTGCCTTTGCTAGCTCTGATACTAGGTAAGTTTTTGTACTCTGCCCAGGATAATGAACAGAAATCCTTTCTTATTGGCCCGTATTTTCCGATGGCTACGGGTGTGTACGAGCTGTGTACACACCCGTAGGGACCTCGCAAGAGTCGGTTTCAGGCATGCGCTGAAAATCGGCATTTCCGATCTGTCAAGAATCCTCTTGGTCTTGGAGAAGGGCCTCTGTGGGGGGAGAGTTCCGCTTTCTGCAGACCCTCCGCCCGCTGAAATCACTTAAAAATCTTACGCCTGGTAAAAGCACGCGTAAGGCCTGCTTTTACCAGCATAAGAGTTTAAAAAAGCTTTTAAAAAATGTTTCACTCGTTTACAGTATAATTTTAAAATACTTTTAAAAAAGGTAAGTTTATTTTTAGCCCCGTAAAAAAAAAAAATTATTTTTTTCAAAAAATTTAATTTTTGTTTAAAATATTTAATTTAATGTAATTTTAACTCATTTTAAAAACGTGATGGTTTTAAAAAAATTTATTTAATGTTTTGATGTGTTTTTGGGGTGATCTCCATTCATACTTTTGACAGGTCTATCTGTTAAAAGTATGAAGGGAGAGTCCCTTCTCCCATTGGCTGGCCTGGCCCATGTGATCCCAGGAACGCTTGCGAACCACCTGCGCCCCTGGGATGCATGGTCCCTGCGCATTTCCACTGTGGAGAGGCCCAGGATTGGAAATGGCCGCAACTCGGGAGCCCTCAGGTAAGGGCGTAAATGTTTTCCCGATAGGAGGCCTCCGCATGCAGGAAGCCTCCTATCGGGAATTACGGGCCAATATGTTTCTTTGCTACTGGATCTTTCTCTTGTCTTTGAAAAGCATATCAGACCTAATTTCAGACTTCAGCTGTTATGCGAATTTATTGAACAATAGATGAACAAGCGAATCAGCAATAGTAAATATATTCACTGCAGACATTGGCTTGGAGTTTCCGCTAGGTTACGCTGTTCTTTTCAGTGCAATTCACCCAAAATTGGCCAAATCAGCGCAAAAGATGGAGGAATTTCAAGCACAAATTACGTCCAGCGCAAATTGAGTTTCCGCCATCTTTTGGGCTGGTTTAAAAAAAAATCGCACTGGAAGATGGCCCCGCCCACAAAATTGGCCACGCCCCCAAATCGAATTACTCACCACGGCGAGTTTCTGCTAATTGCACCTATTTGCGGGCCTTTGAGGAAGTTCTTAAAATTAAGTTGGCTTTCTTTTAGGTGTAAGGACACTAATAGATACCTTTTAAAAACTTTTAAATATTAAAAAAATATTTAATTTACTAAGAAACTGGCTACTGTACACCAATGAAACTAGTAAATGGTTTTGTATAGTTTTTTTAAGTCATTTTCAGTTATTTAAAATCAATGACTCACTGGTGGTGGACTAGACACTCTTATTAAAGATGCTTATTTTTTGTGATAAATTCAATTTCAGCTGTATTAATAAATCTGCACAAGGTTACCACTCTTAAATACATCAATGAATATTTTTTAATGCAAGAAAAATAAATAATTACATTCTAAAATGCTGCCAGATTGTACTGGTTCATGGAAGATTTTGGTCGCGAAATTCGGCTCCTTTGTGTCTGCCGTTAGCGCCTCCGGGGGCACTAATGGGGCGCAAAAGGCTTATCGCCCAGGCGGTGGCACAGCACCTCCCGAGAAATTCGGTGGGGCGCTACTGAGGCGCTAGCCAATAGCGTCGCACCCCCACCGGTAGCGCCCCGGGCCGCTGCGCCGCCGGCAATGACTTAATCGCTGCACGCCGCGACCCCTTAGTGCCCCGCCATGACCCCTTACCGCCCTGCGGCAGAAATTCGGCTGCGCCCCACGAGGCTGCTGCGGGCAGTGTCAGCGGCAGCCTTACAGGTCGTGAACCGGGTCGACCTCCGCTCGTGGGGTGCTAATTAAAGGGAGGTGCGGCCATGACCCGTGCCGCCATTTTATTTTTTCTGACCAGCCTCCAGGTTGGCCATCCGTGGCGGCCCTTGGCGTGGTCCGTGGCCGCCATTGTGCAGCCTGGCACTGCGTCTCGGTACCGGGCTGCAGCCACGGCACCACGCCACCCTGGTGGGCTAGTTTGGGCCATCGGAGGCTCTGCAGAGCTCGCAGTGTCCCTCCCCTTTAATGGAAGGAGAGGGGCGCTGAAACACGTCAGTGCTACGCGGAGTGGCCGCATAGTGCTCTGGCGCTACCGTGCTTTGCGCCCCCGACACCGCCCTGAGAGGCAGCGGAGCGCCTGAAATAACGCTCCGCCGGGGCGGTAGGCTGAATTTAGCGTCCGGGGCGGTAATTCCGCACCGGGAGCTAAATCGCCGGCGATACTTCGGTTACCGTCCCCAAACGGGGCGTAACTGAATTTCGCCCCCACTATGTTTGGCGACATGCACATGATTTTGAGCAGAAACTTGAGCAAAAAATTCAGTTCGGAAAACGAGCGCAATTTTGAGCGCAATTTGTGCCCTGATTGCACCCAAAGCGGAAAGTCTACCCCATCATGCTTTACTAGCTTCTATAATGTTCACAGTCTCTATGCTGAACTATTGTTTTGTAGGTCACCTTTATAAACACAGCTATTTTTTTTCTTATAGCCTTACCAACTGTGCGAGCTACTGGCCTGACCCATCTTTTTGAAAGTTCCAAACCCACGCAATGATTTGAATAGTCTTAAATAATTGACAAATGTGACGGATTTGAGTAACCAGCAGCTGAATTCAAAAGTTAATGCCAGTCATACACATAACTGAGCACATGACTCGAATGTTTTCGTTTGAGAATGGCTTGGCTCTTCCCTTTAATCTATCTGGTCGGAGACCAAGCTGGACATATCTTTGCAGCAGTGGTACTGGCTAGGGACTTGATTCTGAATTCGGCTGGTTATCAAACTCCTTTAGTATTGTGCAGTGCATCTTGTAGATGTGTGTACCATCTACAAGGTGCGCTGCAGCAACTCGCCAAGGTTTCTTCAGCAGCACCTCCCAAACCCGCGACCTCTTCCACCTAGAAGGACAAGGGCAGCCGGCGCATGGGAACACCACCACTTCCAAGCTCCCCTCCGAGTCACACACCACCCTGACTTAGAAATATATCGGCCGTTCCTTCATCGTCGCTGGGTCAAAGTCCTGGAACTCCCTCCCTAACAGCACTGTGGGTGTACCTTCACCACAGGGACTGCAGCGGTTCAAGAAGGTGGCTCACCACCACCTTCTCAAGGGCAATTAGGGATGGGCAATAAATGCTGGCCCTGCCAGTGATGTCAACATCCTGTAAGTGAATTAAAAAAAATTAAAGGGACTGCTACCGAGCTAAAATGAGACCTTTTTTCCCTTTTTGCCACAGCATGAATATTTGAGTGTTTGATGATGGAAATGGTTATGATGTCTCACAAGGTAAAATAACTTCTTGACACTCACTGTCCAAGGGTAAGAAGCAGAACCCTTGTCTGATTTTTTTCCTCCTGACTCAAACCAATGTCTAGCACTTTTAGTCTTTGTCACTGAAACGAAAAACTGGCGTGAACTTTCTTTTGAAGGATATGCCAGTGTTTTAAATTACAATGAATTATCCATCCAACCCAGTTATTATAGATCTATGTTTCTTCAAATTATTAAGTATAATATATGATTCAAAAGTACAGCCATTATTCTTAGCAATTTATTGAATATCTGTCCAGGGCACAAACAAACAGAGTGTATAGGGTGGCTCGCATTCATCGAGCTGTAACCCAAGAGGGCCTTTCGGGAAGGAGGGGAGAAAATCGGAGAGGAAAAGCCTGTTTAAAAAAATGACAGTATCCTGAAGGGGAGGGGGTGGTGCGGTGGTTTAGATTTGTCAGTGTCAGCAGTGAGTTCTTCACTACTGAACAGATTTATGCAGCATCATAACAAAGACTTTGGGCTGGATTTTACCAACCTCGGCGGGTCCATGGCGGGCGACGTCAGTGGCGGGTCCCGGCCTCGCTACTGGCTCCAGCCTGCTGTCCAAAATGATTTTTCCCTGATTAGGGCTTGTTAAGCCCGCCCAGCACGTTTGCCAGCCAATTGAAGAGAAGCGGGTCTGATGACGTCATTAATATAATTTGGGTAACAAGCAATTTTTTTCACTATAGTTCTGCCAACTAGCAATCCTGTTTAGTTTTTAGGCATCGGGAAAAACTCTGGGGGCAATTTTCGATCTCGGCATAAGTCGGGCGAGCGGTGGTCAGGGTGTGTGCTGTGCCCAGCCAACAGATTTAGCGAAGGGCCCATGCCACTTTTTGTGGTCGGGCCTCATTTACATTAATTCAGTGAGCTGCCAGTGCAAAATGCGCTCTGTAAAGGCAGTGCCAATCTGGGCGCTGGCCAATCCAGCTGATTTTGAAGAGCTTGCAGCAGTACATTGAAAGGGTGGAGTGGAAGCATCAGAAGTTAAAGGAAGCACTAGTTTATAGCAGCAGGCACAATATTTGCCACATTGACAGTAGTAAGGAGATTAGATATGGAAGCCTTTAAAGCTCAAAACCCAGAAATGACTGCATTAAAAATGCCCTGCTTCCAACATTCCTTAGCTGTGGCAAAGAAGCCCTTTAATGGACATTCAAAATGGCCACCTCCTGACTCCAACCACTCAGGTTTAGTGGGCGGGAGCTGGAACTGGCAGTAATCCAGCAGGCAGACCAAAATGGCGTCAGAACTCCTAACTATGTCATCTGAATCTGATTACTATTTATGTTTATGAGGCTCCCATTCGTTTCCAATGGCCAAATTCATTTCTCCCTGATAGCTGTTAATAATTATATCTGAGGTTAATAACTGAAGTTGAGGAGGTGGGTGCAAATTGCACAAAAGATTAGAACCAGAGATCATGAGGAGCTGAAGTAAGGGAACAGAAACAAATTGAGACCTACAGATGCATAGAAATAATTTCCCTTCAACTTCAATTTTAATGAGTTAAACATGAAAGTACTAACCCTGAATGAATCCCTGTGCAACAGTTTAGAGGATAGTTTCCCTTGAGGACATTCAAAACTTTCATTGCTTGTGGTTTTACCCATCAACCAATGTCACTGCCTGCAATACCACTTATGTAAGACAGTGTCTAGTTGAAAACCTTAGAAGTTGCTTGTTTTAAGAATCTGAAACTTCAGCTTTCTAAAACATTTCACATATGGTATTGGAATTTCTTTTGTGAACAATTTGGTTCTCTTGTAACAAAGTATGTTTTCATGGATTGCCAAAAACAGATGTCTGATCTTACCACTGTTACATTTTTTATTACATGAGGAAGAAAAGAGAAGCTTTATGAAAAGGTTAAGACTATGTGAAGGGATTCTATGTATTTTTAAGTGATGTTCAGAGGCCAACAAAAGGAACACTGTTCATCGATTAAAGGTCATTAAGTTTATATTACCATTCACATAATTTGGGAATAATTCAATCATACAGAACCATATAAGTTTTTAGCACAGAAGGAGACAATTCGGCTCATCGTGACTGTACCGGATCTTTGCTAAAACAATGCAAAACTAATCCCACTGACCTGCTCTCTCCCGTGGCCTGATAACTCCATTTGCTTCAAATATTTAGCCACTTTTCTCTTGAAACATACAACGGCCTCCCTCAATTGCTCCCCGTGGCAACAACAACTCCAACAACTCTCTGTAAAGAAATTTCCCCTAACTGTGCTCCCTTCACTCTCTTCATGAGAATTTTAATTGAAGACTCCTTGTCACTGACTCCCAAATCAGACAAAATAATCTTTCACTGTTTACCCTAACAAAATTCCTCATGATTTTAAAAGCCTTCATTTAATCGCCTTTTAGCCTTCTCCACGCCAGTGGAAATAGTCCCAGTAACTAAAGTTTCTCCTCATAACAATAGTTTCCTGGTGTCATCTTAGTGACTCTATGGTCTCTATAGCTTGAATGCCCTTTCTATAATGGGACACCTAAAACTGTGACTGCTTGTGACTTTTAAAAAATTCATTCTGCGGATGGGGCTATCACTGGTAAGACCAGGATTTATTAACCATCCCTAGTTGCCCTGAGAAGGTGGTGGTGGGCCTTTCTTTTGAATCACTAATAGTGGTTTGATACAACTGAGTGGCTTGCTAGGCCGCTTAAGGGCAGTTAAGAGTTAGCCATATTGGTGTGGGATTAGAGTCACATATAGGCCAGACTGGGTTTCACAGTGGGTTTCCTCCACTAAAGCATGTGAGTGAACCATTTAGGTTTTTACAACTATCAGACAGCGTCTTAGTTGCTTTTGCTACTACCAGCTTTTTATTTTCAGATTTTTTTTAACTGAATTCAAATTCTCAAATGGCTGTAGTGGGATTTGATCTCTCATTCTCTGAAATTATTAGCCCAGACTTCTGGATTACTAGTCCAGTAATATAGCCACTACACTACCATACTCCTGTAATTGTGGCTTAACTATTGCCGTCTCCAAATTTATCATTCCCTCTTTGCTGGTACACTGCCTCTTTTTATAAAATCCAAATTGCTATTCACCTTTTTCATGGCTTTATCTAACCTTTCTTTAATTGTTCTTTATGTTTTTTTAAATACTTACTAATTACATTATTTACTAGTTTTTTATGATATTCCTTTTTAGCCTTCTTATTCTTCCTGTTCACCTCTCAACTATACATATTCCTCATTATTTTCCGAGGTATTATAAGCCCGAGTTTATCATAGGCCTGCCTTCTAAGTTGCTGTTTAGTTTTAATCTCCCTAATTTTAATTTGTGCCGTATGTCCTACTCCTGCTCCTAATTCTTGTGTTCTTATGCTGCTGGTTGAGTGCTGGAGGAAGAGGCACTCAAGCAGAGATCCACAACTTGTGAGGATGGTCTCCCCATTTATATTCTGCATTGAGCAGCCAGTCCCTGTTGGAGGCGCTGTTTTGGGCATCGTCCAACAGCGGCTCAAGTGACCTGTGGAAACCTGGCTCCTGAAGATCGTTACTTCGACCTTCCCAGATAGCAGGCATTTGCGTTCTTACACTTGACGGATCTACAACAAAGCTGAAACTTATCCCGCTGCCCTTTTTCCAGTCCAGCACCAGACTGGGTAAAGATGGAAGCTTCCCTAGTAAACTAGTTGGGCTCTTATGATGATCCAGCGTTTGAATGGTAATTTTTTTGTCTGGTGCCAGCCCACAAGTGACTCGATATATTACACATAGAAAGTCGATGGGGTGTAGAGCATTCTGAAAAAAAAGTGATGCACATCTGGAGACTTAGCCAGTTTAACTTTTTATGGGTGAGGAAGTAATTCATGCAGTATTAAAAACAATGCCATCAGCACTGGAACTGCTGAGCTCTTATAAGGCCATTTAGCTTTGTTGTAGATCCGTCAAGTGTAAGAACTCAAATGCCCGCTATCTGGGAAGGTCGAAGTAACGATCTTCAGGAGCCAGGTTTCCACAGGTCACTTGAGCCGCTGTTGGATGATGCCCAAAACAGCGCCTCCAACAGGGACTGGCAGCTCAATGCAGAATATAAATGGGGAGACCATCCTCACAAGTTGTGGATCTCTGCTTGCGTACCTCTTCCTCCAGCACTCAACCAGCAGCATAAAAGCCTTTAAAGAATTGGAGGAGGTGTTCGACTTGTCATGTGTTTGAAGATCTGGGTCTCCCTGTAGTATGGTTAATCACTAATTATAATGTTTAGTTTCTTTCCTTATTGTAAAGTTGTAATGTTTAGTCAGTTGGTGCAGAAATATGAACCGATAAATGAGCTCTGAGTTAAGATGTGGAAGTAAGGATTAAAATATATCAAGAAGTGCTTTGTAGGAATGCTTCTGCTTTGACAGAACGGTGGAATTCAGCAAGGAATTTCAATAAGCAAAATGTTTAAAATAATGAACAATTTTACTAGATTTTGTTGTTAACTAAAATTAATTTTGTACTGTACCAATGGGAAAAATACTTAAAGGGGCTACTCAGTTTTTTTCTAGCCAACATTATTTGTCTTTGGTCACTTGATGGGCAGGTTAGAGGCCCTTATGTGGGTCTACTTCTGCAGCTGGAATAACCTGTCCTGCACAATCCAGGTTACACAAGATCACTGGGGAAGATGGCTCCGACTGCTTACCCATGTTCAGATTTATTGTATATAACCATGGAGGTTTGCTAGAAGCTTCCTACAACCGGTGGACATCGCAGGACATCAACCTCTTTATTGACCCAAGTTTTAAAAATGTCTTAAAAAAAAAAAAAATTGAACTGGCATCTATTTTATTTCGGACAGGCCATCAATTAGTTAGTGATGCCCTCCTGCTGGGGAGGGTGTTTGAAGTTGTCCTGGTTGGTGGCTTTGGGCTTCTCACCAATGATTATTTGTGCAACTTTGTCTAGTCTTTCTGTGTGTCTGTTCTGTGGCCAGGACAAAATTGTATTCCACATGTACTGGCAGTGCTAGTGCCCCCCTCCCACCATCCTCCTCAAGCAGCCTCCTCAATTTCTGGGTGCATTTTCTCACCAACACTCTTTACCTACCATCCACAAAATAGGACATCCCACACTTTCATGGGCACAAATGTTCACTCCCTCCCACCGCACGCCCCCCCAAAAATATATTTTCCCAACAACATACTTCAGTGAATGATCCCTATTATTTCATCATACCAGATGCTGAATCTGTTGTACATCAGATTACAAGAAATATAACCACGCAGGTTTGTAATCCTATGTACACAGCTTTCCCTTTGTAAAATGTATGACTAATTTTAGTGCATCTCAAGTAAAACAAAAACTGACCAAACCAGTGTAAGATCCTGGCCTAGAAATTGGGTTCTGGTCTTGCCAGGGCTGTAGCGCCAGAAAGTTTGCGCCAGCGGTAATGCGACAGCGCCCGACGAAAATTCGGGTGCGCCGGGCCCAGACGGCGGCGGGCGCTAAAACCCTCCTTTAGCGCCTCAAAACGGGCGTGAACTTGGGTTTCCCGGCGCTAATCCCCCGCTGCGGCACCCGATGCGGTGCGGCAGGCGGGGGAACTGCAGGCCTCCTCCTCCTCCTGTTAAGGAGGAGCTGCCTGCAGCCGACAACTGTCCGGCGGATTGACCCGACATCTGAGCCCGGCACCTCGGGGAAGTGCCGGGCTCGCATGAAACACTGATCAGGGCCGCGGGGGGGGAATGCAGGAGTCCGGGAAGGGAGGTGCGGGCAGGCGGCCGCCGGGAACGCGGCCGGCCGCCGCTCCACCTTTATGCGCCGGCGCACACTGGGGGAAGACTCTGTTGCCAGAGTCTTAGTTGCGCCTGCCACGGGCGAGGCGGGCGCAACTGAATTTCAGCTTGGGGCCGGGTTACCACGACAACCGGGATGCTGCGCACACCGATGACGTCATCGGTGCCGGCGCAGCGCTACCGGTCTACCGCCGCGGAAGGGCCCCAGGCAATTTAGGAACCGGCGCCAATTGCAGCGCTAGGCCCTCTAGCGCCGCAAAATCGGCGCTAAGGGCACTGAATTTCTAGGCCCCATTGTTTATAATAAGCATGCTATCAGGTCATATTATAAATATCTCCTATCATTGCATTATAGTCTCACAAACTTTAATATGGCAGTTCAGCTGCCCAATTGTTTAGCTTAAAATATGGTCTACATAACTCAATAAAGTTATTTCCTTTCTTTGCACTGCTAATGCATTCAGTTCCCCTAATGTGCATCCTCCAGCTTAGTGGTAAATGGAGACCTCTTTCTACAGTCACACGATCCATTTAAAGGGCCATCCACTGTCTGTTTATTAGTTTCACATACAGCTCTACTAATAAAATAGTGATAATTCTACAACGTAACACCTTACAAGAAACTCTTGCATCACCTCACATGCCAAGGTGAGCAAAAGAAGGTGTTGGTTCAACAGAGTTATTTTAGCACTAATTTTGAAGTTTAGATATTCTGGGCTTTTTTTTTAACACGAAGGCCCTGGTGTTACTCTATGGGATACTAGCGGAAAGACACAAACACATTTGTCTGAAACTTTTCGCTCTGCTATTTTAGTGGAGGCATTAAACACTTATTTTAGCAGGATTTCAGACAAACACTTCAGCGTACAGCCACTAGTACCCACTGCATAACATCAGGAACAAGCGTGTTAACTAAATGTCACAGCACTATTTATGCTCTGATTCTGTCAGCATGTTAAGAAAGACTCCGCAATGCTGTAATTGTGCCATTAAGATTTTTTTTTTCTCCACCAGTTCCCAGTAACACACTTTTCAGTAGTAGCAGGCAAGACAAGAATAGTATTTGTATTTTCAGATTAAAGCAACTATGAATGTGGAACTTGCTACCGCAGGGAGTAGTTGAGGTGAATAGGCATTTAAGAGGAGGCTAGATAAGCAGATGAGGGAGAAGGGAATAGCGGGTTATGCTGGTAGGGTTAGATGAGGAAAGATGGGAGGAGGCTCGAGTGGAGCATAAATGCCGGCATGGACTGGTTGGGCCGAATGGCCTGTTTCTGTGCTTTATATCCTATGTAAGCTAAATTTTCAATGGCAATGATAAATGTGAAATGGCTAAAGCAGCAGGGAAAACCATGTGCATACCTTGTACTTGCATACCTAGGCTTTCTGATCATAATGGCCCAGAAATTCGGGTCTCCACGGGTGAGTACGCACAGAGTACTCACCCGTAGGCCCAATGGAAGTGCCGGTTTCCTGCATGCACTGCGCAGGCGCGGGAAACCGGCACTTCCACTCCCCTGAACGAAGGGGTTCAGAGGTCGAATGTGTGCGCGGGAGAGGCTGCGCGGGCGCATCAAACTTCGGTTTTTTTTCACAGGTTTTCCCGGGAAGGTAAGTCTGCAGAAGTTAGATATGTAAAAAGCAGGCGTAAGGCCTGCTTTTTACAAGGTAAGTGGTGAATTAATTAAAATTAAAACATTTTTTCCACAGGTTTATTATTTTTAAATACTTTAAAGCAAGGTTAGTTTATTTTTAGCCCCGTTAGAAAATAAAATTATTTTTTTCAAAAATTTAAATTATTGTTTAAAATAGTTATTTAATGTAATTTATAGTTTATTTAAAAAATGTGATTTAAAAAAAATTTATTTGAAGATTTAGTGCTATTTTGGGGCCGTAGTACTTATAAGTTTTGACAGCTCTTCCTGTCAATCTTATGAATGGAGCATTCCCTGCTCCGATTGGCTCTCCATGGCCCACGTGATCCCAGGGGACGCATCGAACTAACTGCGCCCCTGGGATACACAAACACTGCGCGCCGGCAGCTGGACCAGGCCCAGGATCGGAATTCCACGCGGGCCCACAGCTCAACGGCCGGCGCGCAAGGTAAGTGCAGGTCAGGGGCTTGCACCCGCGGGAAGCCCCCAACCCGAATTTCTGGGCCATTAATGTCATTGTTAACCTATATGGCACAGTCTCCTCTTAATTCAAATTGTCTGATGATTCAGTTTCTTTTAAGTACTAAATTTCCACTTTGTTGTGTTACTTATGTTGCTTAATTCAAATGATTGGATAATTCAAGCTTTCTGTTGCTCAAAAAACAACATTCAATTATTAGGAGTAGACTATTCACCTTGAGAGAGAATGGATGTTTGACTGTTCTTAAGGTGATTTGTTTCCTTCTTTACCACAGGTAATGCTAAAATGGACAGGAGTATTTCTGACTATCCCCGGTTCTAATGCCACAATGTTAAATATTTGTATCTAGTTGTGTGTACATTTACCTTGCTCTCTGTCCTCACTTAAAAATAATAAATGATCCTTGTGCTATTGCCACAGATTGATTAGAACATCTTGCTTTATTGCAGGCCATTCCCAAAGATCCAAGTATCCAGGATGGTTATGTCCTACTGCTTGTCCTGGTGTCTGTTTTCATTGGTGGGACTTTAGTCCTGCTCTCTGGTATCTTGATTATCTGCAGAAGATGCTGTGAAACTGACCGAAGGTATTCAAGGTAAGTCATGTGTCGTGCATCCTGGTATAACATCCATTTCTTTAACCGATTGGAAGAGTCCAGTTGTATATCTGCCCAATAGCATTGTCTTCAGAACATACAATAGATAAAAATATGTTGCATGTGTCCTATATTGCACTGTATTTCAGAATAATTAGTATGAGTATGTACATATATCATGTATTGGTCTGCTCATAAGATTGCAAGCAAAACATTTGTTAATGTAACAAGGTAATATCTGGATTGCAAGCCAACAATCCCTGTATGTAATTGTATTGTACTATACATCCACATTTATATCATTGTTCTGACTAGATGGCGTATTATGTTGTGACACTGTACTGGGTTCAGATCCAGCCTCAGCAGTTGGGATGAAAGTCTCCTTTCACTGACAGCTGTTATACAGCTTAATCCAAATGAGTCTTGGCAGTATCAATCTGGCTCCTAGTGAAAACAAGTCTACTGCACAAAGCTGCCCATAATTCAGCATTAATTGTGCAATCTCATTAACAGAAGCCATAACGATAGATGTTGTGGAACTTAGAAATGTCACCGGTGCGATAGGGGAAGTCTTATACTTTGCAGTTAACCAATATTGTTGGGACTGTTTGTGCAGAGCTCTACTGACCATGTTAGCCATGACCTGGGAAAGAAAGTATTATATAGTTCCTTATCATATCTTCGGGACATCCCAAAATGATTTGCAACCAGTGGTATACTTCTGCACTGCAGTCAGTGTGAAGATGTAGGTAAACACAAAAAATCAATTGCGCGCAGCAAGGTCCCACAAACAATAAACAAACAAATGACCAGATAAGCTGTTTTTGGTGTGTTGCTGAGGGAGGAATTTTGGCCAAGATACTAGGAGAACTCTCTTCTCTTCAAACAGTGCTATAGACTCTTGTTACATCCACCTGAGTAGGCAGCACCCACAACAATGCAGCACTCCTTCAGTATTGCGTATTCAGAATGTCAGCCCAGATTAAGTGATGAAGTCTGCAGTGGGACTCGAACCCCACAATCTATTGGCTCAGACAACTGAGCCAAGCTGGTACTATATTAAAAACAAAAAGAGAATATGCTTGGTTCCTCAGGACAATGAATCCTTGTGCTAAAAAGCACAAAATATGCACAACAAAAGCAATAAAAAAAACAAAATATAATTGCAGCTTTTGGTCACTCCCACTACTTTGTTTTTGTGTCCTTTTTTCCTTATGCTTCTGTGAAGCACCTTGGGACTTTTGTTATGTTGAAGGCGCTATATAAATGGAATTTGTTTCTGCTGCTTATCAAGATCTTCAGTAATGTTGCTACCTATCTGTGATTGGCAAACGTGACATACAAAATGAGAAAATAGATTAATTATATTAACTGCTGCAAAACATTTTTCTCAATTGATCGTGAGGACATTAAAGGAATTGATTTAGAACTTCAGTTAAGGAGTTGTTCTGTTTGGATTGGATTCCTTCATCCCATTAACCACTTCACTGTACAGCATTGGATTTGTAAAACTGCTGGACCTGTAGTTAGTTTTAAAAAAAACAAATTGACACTGTACTGCCTCAACTGCTGCATGTGGCATTCAAATCTGAATCGCTATGTATGAAGTGAACCCAGAAATTTCCAAATAGACAAGAATCTTCCCAATTTAAATCTGTTTAATTGTAATAGAAACTCAGCACTTAACCTTAGTCTTCATTGAAGATAGATGATGTCATTAATGAATGTTAGGAAGGATAGTGCCCAGAAGTAATATGAGGCGAGTCAGCTAAAGACCTTCACTTCTAAAATTCAAGCACTTTAAAGAAATGAAAGATTACGCTTTAAAAATCAACCCGCGTTGGTCTGGTCCAGTCATTTGTTGGCTCTTTCATTCCAAAACCCAAATGTTCCTCAGATGTTTGCCTGTACAAAAAACTGTTAACCATGTTTAATTATAGTTGTATTGGAGTTTCCATTCACTGAAAGGAGTGCTTTAGATGTATATCCTGGTATATTGGAACTGATAGAGGAATTAATTTAATGCCAGAGGTGATGTAAAGTTTGGGTGATTATTTTAATTAATGACAGTAAATGGTGGGAAATGTATATGACCAGTATCCCTGTACATCTTTATTTTGTTTAGTGTTGCATTTGACAACCTGCATCAGATTGCTTAATATCAATACACAACAATTTGTCTTCACTAAATGCTGATTTGATAGACCTTAGGGACTCTCGGTCCTATCTCAGAAGCAGAATTTAAGATGAATTGGCTATTAAATGTACTCTGTCATGATGGCTAATGGAAATCTTCACTATAAGTACAAGTACACATGTCTGTTTTCAACATGGGTTGGATTATGACTCTGCCTTGGTCTACTTAACATGACTAAATTAGAAATAGTTGACAACCAACTTTCTGCCCCAGTCACCACCCTCCACACCACATGCTGTCTGGCTGCCTGTTCAACATCAAAGTTAAGTATATTTGTGCCAAAACTTCCTCTGGTTTAACATTGGCAAGGCTGAACCCATTCTGTTCAGCTCCCATCAGAAACTTTGCTCCTCTTATGGCCAATCCCATTAATCTTTTAGGCTGCTTGCTCAGACAAATCCAATTGTGCATAGTCTTAGGGGGAAAAATTCGATTGCATTGCGCCTCCCGTTAACGCCCTAAGAGGGAGCTAATGGGGCGCAAAGCAACTAGCGCTCGGGCACGGCGCCGCCAATGCCTCCCACGAAATTCAGCGGGAGGTTAGCGGTGGCGGTAACCGTTAGCGCCCCGCAGCGCTGCGCCGCCGTCGATGACATCATCACCGTGCACAGCACCCCGCTCGCGCCCGGGCCGCGATCTTCAGTGGTGCCCCCTGACTTACCGTTGGACGCTATGTCTGACGGGGTCAGGGGGGGCCTACCTGCGGCCGGGGCGGCGCTATTTAAAGGTGAGGTGCCAGGCGGCCATTTTTGTTGCAGGGCGCCTGCCAGCACCTGCCTCCGTTGCCGTCCCTGGCCTCCTGAGTACCCCCCCACGGAGTGCCAGCTGCGCTCCATGAGCCCGGCACTTCTCTTAAGTGCCGGGTCCTTTTGCCGACACTCCGATCCCGGTGGCCCAGCTGGGCTCCGGGTCGCGCAGCGCCCCAAGAGGGAGGTGGGGTGCTAAAAGTAGCACCCCGGCCAAGTTAGCACCCTAAAAGGGGCGCAACTCAATTTTTTCCCCTTAGTGTTCTGGTCAATCTGGACCTGAGCTTCAAACCCCACATCTGGTCCACTATTAAGACTGCCTATTTCCACCTGTGTAACATTACCTCCCTACAGCTCTGCCCCATCCAAACTGCCACCCAAACCGTCAACCCTCCTTTTCATCACCTCAAGGCTCTCTTCACTGGCTTTCTGAGCTCCACCCTACAAAATTTAAAACTTATCTAGAATTCTGCTGCTCATATACTTTCCATGGGAAGTCCCACACATCTACCACCCTTGCTCGTGCTCTCCCCATTGGCTCCCTGTCCCCAGTGCATTGACTTCAAAATCCCTATCCTTTGTTTTCCAATCCTTCCACTGCCTAACTTCATCCTACCTCTGTAATATCTGTCTTGTTTTGCACACTTTGTACAAAAATAATAAATTGCAGGACAACGGAGTATTACAGTTTAACTCTTTTATTAAGCATTAGGTCTGATCTTACTCATAACAGCACCATTGGGGAAAAGCCTGGCATTAGGACCCCTAGCCTGGGTCTTCAAAACAATAGTAGTCCTTACAGATGCCTGCAGGCCAATGACAACTCAGCATGTGATCACATGTGAATATAATAGGTATTCCTTACAGATGCCTGCGGGCCAATGATAATTCAATATGCAAATGTTACAATATCCTCAATCCCTATGTTTCAGCATGTACCCTACACTCTGGTCTATTTTGCATCATCCCATCCTTTTCACCACTATGTCGGTTGCAGAACCTTTAGCTGCCATGCCCCTGCACTTTAGAATTCTGTTCCGAAAACCCTGCCCCGCTATCATAGAATCATAAACTCATAGAATGATGCAGCACAGAAGGAGGCCATTCAGCCCATTGTGCCAGTGCCGGCTCTTTTTTAAAGAGCTTTCTCATTAGTCCCACTCCCATGCCCTTTTCCCATAGCCCTGCAAATGTTTCCCCTTCAAGTATTTATCCAATTCCCTTTGAAAGTTACTATTCAATCTGCTGCCACCACCCTTTCAGGCAGTGCATTACAGATGACAACTCGCTGCATAAAAAAATTCTCCTCATCGCCTCCGGTTCTTTTGCCAATCACCTTAAATCTGTGTCCTCTGGTTACCGACCCATCTGCCACTGGAAACAGTTTCTCCTTATTTACTCTATCAAAACCCTTCATGATTTTGAACACCTCTATTAAATCTCCCTTTAACCGTTCTTGCTCTAAGGAGAACAACCTCAGCTTCTCTAGTCTCTCCACGTAACTGAAGTCCCGCAACCCTGGTACCATTCTAATAAATCTCTTCTGCACCCTCTCCAAAGTCTTGAAATCCTTTCTAAAGTGTGCTGCCCAGAATTGGACACTGGGGCCGAACCAGTGATTTAATATAACTTCCTTGCTTTTGTGCCTCTGTTTATAAAGCCAAGGATCCTGTATGCTTTTTTAATAGCTTGCTCAACTTGTCCTTCCACCTTCAAAGATTTGTGTACATACACCCCCAGGTCTCGCTATCCCTACTGTTATGTTCATTAATAACTAGTCGTTTTTATTAAGAACAGCTAGCTTTTGCTAGACACTTTATTGAGCACATGTGGACTAGGTACAGTATCTGTAGAGGCCTCCATCTTGACTGCTGCCTTGTGGGTAGCCTAGTGCATCGTGGGTAGCCCACTCTTATATACATACAGCACCACCTAGTGTACCATTCCAGAATGACAGGTTACTGATCATTACACCTACACCCCCTTTAAAATTTACCATTTAGTTTATATTGCTGCTCCTCATTCTTCCTACCAAAATGCATCACTTCACACCTCGCTGCGTTAAATTGCATCTGCCATGTGTCTGCCCATTTCACCAGTCTGTCTATGTCCTCCTGAAGTCTGTTACTATCCCCCTCACTGCTTACTACATTTCCGAGTTTTGTGTCATCTGCAAACTTTGAAATTATGCCCTGTACAAACAAGTCAGGTCATTAATATATATCAAAAAGAGCAGTGGTCCTAATACTGACTCCTAGGGAACACCACTGTATACTTCCCTCCAATTTGTAAAATAACCCTTCACTACTACTCTCTGTCTGTTAGCCAATTTCATATTCACGCAGCCACTACCCCTTTAATCTCATGGGCTTCAATTTTGCCTACATGTCTATTATGTGGTACTTTATTGAACTCCTTTTGAAAGCCCATATGCACAACATCAATCGGACTACCTTCATCCATATCTTCACTACTTCAACAAAGAACTCAATCAATTTAATCAAACACAATTTGCCTTTAACAAATCTATGCTGGCTGTCATTTATTAACCCATAATTTTCTAGGGGACAATGAATTGTGTCTCGGATTATTGTCTCTATAAGTTTCCCCACCACCGGTGTGAGACTGACGGGCCTGTAGTTGCCGGGTTTATTCCTTTCCCCCTTTTTGAACAGGGGTGTAATATTTACAATCATCCGGTCCTCTGGCAGCGCTCCCATATCCAAGGAGGATTGGAAGATTGTGGCCAGAGCCTCCGCTATCTCCACCCTTACTTTCCTCAACAACCTTGGATGCAACCCATCTGGACTGGGTGACTTTTCTAGTTTGAGTGCTGCCAACTTTTTAAGTACCTCCTCTTTATTTTTATCCAATCCAATTTCTCTACTTCCTCCTCCTTTTCTGTGACTTTGACAGCATCCTCTTCTTTGGTGAAGATGGATGCAAAGTACTCATTAAGTACCTCAGCCTAGGATGCCTCCACGAGGTGCCCCCATCTTTGGTCACCTCCCATAGCTTTTCTCCTACTTCTCAATGTCTTGTAAAATGCCTCGGCTGGTTTTAGTTGAGTGATACGGGCTATATAAGCAGAAGTTTTTATGTACTTAAACTGTGCCATTTCAAAATGTTCCAAAATTCTCCACAAATAATATAAGCAACAGTAACATGTTGGCCCGATACCCGGTATTTACGGGGAGGCGGCGAGGGTACGGGGAGGCTGAAATCCTCTAAAGAGCGTGGAAATGCCGGGGACGCCAAGGCTCTGCTGAACTTAACGGCAGGACCTCATTTTCATTATTTTGTTCCGTTTTGCACCCATTAGCCGGCTAAATTGACAGCCTGGCCAATGGCAGGGAGGGAACACCAGCAGCACGAGGCCACAGCCAGGGACCCTTGGGGATGGTCCCCGGCACTGGGGAGAGGGGGAGGTCAGCGATCGGGGCAGGGAAGAGGCCAAAGGCTTCCTTGAGGGGCTGGAGGGAGCACTCCAGCTCCTTCTGGCCCACAAAGAGTGCTGTATAAAGCGCTTACCTTGTGCACTACAGCATTCTTTTCACTGCCGGGTTTCAAATCCCACGCAGCAACTGTGAATTCTAAAGCGGTCTCCCAATGGCACTGTGGCAGCTCGATATAAATATGTTAATTAAGTGTCTTGCCTCTCCATGGTGGGACACTCGGATGCACCGATATCCGCTGCCGTAGAAAAGGCGGCGGGCGCGTGTGCGGTGTGTTGGGGACGCGTTCCCCATATTTAAGCCTTTAACCCCCCCCCAACCCACTTCCGACCATCATGGGGGTGGAGGTTAATATCGACCCCATTGTAGCAGATTTGGATTTTTATCTTATTTTGCAGCTGTTAAAGCTTCAGATCGCTTTTCGTTGATCAGATGTGATGTAATGATTTAAGAACAGTAATGCAATTTTGGTGAAATGTTATATCTCACTAGGATAATGATGGACGTTTTAGTTCATTGTGTTGCCTAGCAACTCAGCACAGTGGAAAACCCAGCATAGAAAAAGAAAATCATATCAAAAATATCACCTTGGTTGGCTAGAGTATCAGCCAAAGCCTTAATAGCCCTGCATTTCTCCATCTAATATTCCGCTGAGAGACCATATTAACCAGTTAGGGATTGTGGTTGCTAGATGTTTCATTCCCATGGAATGTATAAGAACATAAGAAATAGAACCTGCATGTTAACTTTCAGTGATTCGTGTACAAGGATACTCAGGTCCCTCTGAACACCAAAATTTCCCGATCTCTCACCATTTAAAAAATACTCTGCTTTTCTATTTTTCCTACCAAAGTGGATAACTTTACATTTCTCCACATTATATTCCATTTGCCATGTTGTTGCCCACTCACTTAGCCTGTCTATATCCCCTTGAAGCCTCTTTGCATCCTCCTCACAACTTACATTCCCACCCAGCTTTGTATCATCAGCAAACTTGGATATATTATATTTGGTCCCCTCATCCAAATCATTGATATAGATTGTGAATAGCTGAGGCCCAAGCACTGATCCTTGCGGTACCCCACTAGTTACAGCCTGCCAACATGAATATACCCGTTTATTCCTACTCTCTGTTTTCTGTCCGATAACCAATTCTCAATCCATGCTAGTACAGTATATTACCCCCAATCCCATGAGTCCTAATTTTGTTTAATAACCTCTTGTGTGGCACCTTATGGAATGCCTTCTGAAAATCCCAATACACCACATGCACTGGTTCTCCCTTATCTATTCTGCTAGTTACAACCTCAAAATAACAGATTTGTCAAACATGATTTCCCTTTCTTAAATCCATGTTGACTCTGCCCAATCCTATTATTATTTTCTAGGTGCCCTGCTACCACGTCCTTAATAATAGATTCTAGCATTTTCCCTACTACTGATATCAGGTTAACAGGTCTGTAGTTCCCCATTTTCTCTCTCCCTCCTTTCTTAAATCACGGGGTTACATTTGCTACCTTCCAATCCACGGGAACCATTCTAGAACCTATGGAATTTTGGAAAATGACAACCAATGCATCCACTATCTCTATAGCCACCTCTTCCAACACCCTAGGAGGTAGGCCATCAGGTCCAGTGGATTTATCGGCTTTCAGTCCCATTAGTTTCTCCAGTACTATTTTTTTTACTGATACAAATTTCTTTCAGTTCCTCATTCTTGCTAGACTCTTGGTTCTTCACTATTTCTGGGAAGTTTTTTTGTGTCTTCTTCCGTGAAGACAGACACAAGGGGCTGGATTTTTCCAACCTTGGCGGGTCTGGGTGGGCGACGTCCATGAAGTGTGGGGACCCCGCATCTGTCTCGATCCCAGCCTTCAACAAGATGTTTTGTTGACGGAGCTAGTTAAGCCCACCCTGCGAGGTTCCCGGCCAATTACTAGGAAGCGGATCTGATGACGTCATTTGATGATGCGTCATCAGCCGGTTTCCTTAAAGGGACCATGTCCACAATCATTTTGACAGTTGTGCTGTCAGTGTTCTGCAGCATTGTGCTGCTGCAAACACTGACAAGCACTGCACAAAGGTGCATGGCTGCACCCAGGCTCCCCCATTACTCCATCCATATACTTATGGAGGGAGTCACAGCACACAGGGAGGTTCTCTTCCCTTCCAATGGGTGGTAGAGAACTCCCCAGGAGACCAACACAGCCTGGTTGCACATTGCACAGGAGGGCACAAGCAGGGATGTCATTAGGAGGACCAGGCTGCAGTGACGCAAACCTTTCAATGATCTCAGTAGATCACAAAACATAACCGCAAAGCCACACTCATCCTTATCCTACTGTGCCTCTCATCACATCCCCACCACTCTGCCTTCTCTACCCTATTCCTGCACATCATTACTCACACCAACTTACCTTGCACCTCCACCCATCCCTCTCTACCTACATTATCACTTCCCCATCTCACTAGCCACCCCTCACACTCACCCTCATCCTTGTCCAAAATACCAGCTAACAACACACAAGGGTAGGCAGTTGGGTGTTATCACCAATGTTCATGTAAAGTTTCTGTTAATGTGTTGTCAAACATTGAAATCTTTATTTTCAACACTTTGCTTTATTGTACAGATCTGTGCTCACCTTTGGAAGTGTCTTAGTGAGTTGCAGTGAATGGTGAGACATAACGGTATCCCCCGCAATAGTGATGCGTGTGAAAGGAATGGCTTGGTAATTGTAGGAATGCTTTATGGTGGTGTTAACGTGGCACATCATGTGGCAGCCAGGGTGTACAGCGTCAAGTGAAGTAAATATTGCCATGGTGAGGCCATCGCTGGCCTCCTGGGCAGCAGTGTTGTCGGGTGCTGCTGCCCTGTGTCCTGTGCAGCATCAGGTGATTGCGGAGAAGGTTGGTGTTGCTGTTGGTGATGCTGGTGTGCTTGGTGATGTTGGTGTTGGGACTGATCGTGGTGGGATGCTGAGGATCAAGGGTACCGATGCTGCTGGAATAGATGGCAGCTGAAGTTGAGATGACAGAAGCGATCTGTCAATGGTGAGAGAGCTTGCTCCAAGGAGGTGACAGTGGATAGAGAGTTTACTCCAAACACTTGCAAACTGCATACATCTCAAAAGTGTCTTCCAAGTTCTGAGGGCCCATGCTTCTAACATTGGAAAGTGACCAGCTGTAAAATGGTAGCTTTCGTATTACTTTTGCAGCTGTCACCTATTCACAGCAATGGGGAGACATAGAGAACCCGACCTACTTACCTGACGTGATCTGCGAATGACAGGAACCCTGTTAAAATGTGGGAAAATAGAAAAATGCTGGCAAAATAGTAGTTAACAAGCAGTTAACTATCTTAAATGCCTCACCCGCCACTTGGTGTCGGGTCTGTTCTGAAATCGTAGACCCGACACTCTGGAAACTTACATGGAGGCGGGTTTGCAGCGTGTTCCCAACCCGCTGTCAATCATTTCGAATTTAACAGCTGACCCGCCTTGGAAACCGCACTCTGAGCTCCGGCAAAATCGCAGCCAAAGTATTTGTTTAATTTCTCTGCCATTTCCTTATTCCCCATTATAATTTCTCCTGTCTCAGCTTGTAAGGGACACACATTTACTTCCGCTAATCTTTTCCTTTTTAAATACCTATAGAAGCTTTTATAGTCTGTTTTTATGTCTCTCGCTAGTTTGCTCTCATAATCTATTTTCCCTCTCTTTATCAATTTCTTGGTCCTCCTTTGCTGAATTCTAAAATCCTCCCAATCCCCAGGCTTACTACTCTTTTTGGCAGCATTATAAGCCTCTTCCTTTGATCTAATACTATCTTTAATTTCTCTTGTTAGCCACGGTTGGACCACTTTTCCTGTGGGGTGTTTGTGCCTTAAAGGAATGTATGTTTGTTGTAAATTATGTATTAATTCTTTAAATGCTAGCCATTGCTTCTCTACCATTGTACCTTTTAATGTAGTTTCCCAATCTACCATAGCCAACTCGCCCCTCATATCTACGTAGTTTACTTCGTTTAGATTTATGACCCAATTTCGGATTTAACTAAATCACTTTAAAACTCAGTATAAAATTATGGTCACTCTTCCCTAAAAGCCCCTTTACTACAAGGTTATTAATTAACCCGTTCTCATTGCACAATGCTAGATCTAAAATAGCCTGTTCCCTAGTTGGTTCCTCAATATACTGATCTAGAAAACTATCTTGCATACATTCCATGAATTCTTCCTCCACACTATTACTGCAAATTTGGTTTGTAGATTAAAATCCTCCATGATTACTGTATTACCCTTGTTACATGCGCCTCTAATTTCTGATTTATACTCTGCCCTACTTTACAACTACTGTTTGGGGGCCTATAAACAACTCCCACCAATGTTTTATGCCCCTTGCTGTTTCTTAACTCCACCCAAACTGATTCTACTTCTTGATTTTCGGAGCTAAGATCCTTTCTCTCTACTGTCTTTATCCCATCCTTTATTATCAGGGCTACCCCTCCTCCTTTTCCATTTTGCCTATCTCTTCTAAAAGTTAAGTATCCTGGAATATTTAGTTCCCAACCTTGGCCACTTTGCAACCACGTCTCCGTAATGGCTAATAGATCAAACCTATTAATTTCTATCTGCGCTATTAATTCACACATTCAGATAGAGTGCCTTCAGCTTTGACTTATTTCTCTTTTTCCCTGATGTCACCTTAGTCACTGATGCCTCATTACCTTTGTTACTCTCTCTGTCCCTTCCTGTCCCACTCTGCTTATTTTTATCCAAAACTCTACTCGGCTCTAGAGCCTTTGACATTTCTCTAGCTGCTTTTAAATTTACTCTTTCCTGAATCCTCCCAACCCCCCCTTCATTAGTTTAAAGCCCTGTCTACTGCCCTAGTTATTCGGTTTGCCAGGACACAGCTCTTTTCACTGTCACTTTTCAGAGCCCCAGATTCAAAATATTCACCTTGTGTGATGTAGCTGGAGGATAGGAGATTTCAGTTAGTGACGATGTATCTTTGCGGCATGCCTTCAGGTTGTTCTTTTACTTAAATTTTTATTTGCCTTATCACTGTTTCCATAACTTATTGTTGGCCAATTTAACGGAATGTTTCGACTTTTTCCTTTTTGGGGTATGAATAGATTTTTCATAACATAGGATATTGGTAAAATGGATTCCTCTAAATTTTGTGTGGCCTAGCAATGCTGGACTTAAATAAAAATATTTCGAATAAAGTTGCCTATTTTGACTTCTATGTTTTCCCGCAGCTAGTACCGAATTATTCTGAAAGGATTTTCCTGCTCATTATTTTTTTTAAGCTTAATGATCCACCACAGTTTTTCTTTACTATCAACGATGATAGATTGTACCTAAGAATGTTTATAAAATTTGTGGAAACAAAACAATACAATCCATGTTGTTTATAATTGAGGACATTTTAAGATTTCTGATTCTTCTTTCTTTCTATCTTTCTTTTGTTCATTCTTTCTTGCTTTCTTTCAGTCTAGGTATCCATGCCAACAGTGTATTGTTCTGGTGGTACATGCAAGGTAACATCAGCACAAAGCGTTCTGGCTACCTTGCTTCTTTGATCATTTTCAGGCTGTGCTGAATAAAATACATTACTCTTGCTTCTTTATGTTGGAGAGCAAGAAAAGGGGAGAGTGCACCAGTGAATCTAGAGATGATCAACACTTCATGGCTGGGAAGGCTTAGAGATAGTTGGAGCAGTAGCTCTACTGAGGGCCTCACATGAAGCTTATTGTCCCACAGGAGATGCAAAACTTGGTGAGTGATTGATTGAAAAGTTAGCTAGTAAACCTTACATGAAAATAGTGCTGTTCCTTCATATTAGGGAGTAATATTCCCATTATTTGAGGGGGAAATGATGCTTCATAGCTTTTAGCATCGTATGCCAATTTTTTTCTGTTTTTTCTATTTAAAGACCATGCTATTCTTATTCAGATGATATGTACTTACCAGAGCAATTAGGCGTTCAACTAATAGAGCACAAGATTGATCCCGAGATCTTGCTGGTCTATATTGTTCAGTAATACACCATGCAATGACTTTATCCATCAGACCATTAGGCGACTTGAAACACAGCACCCTAAATCTTCTCACTTTTCTATTTTATTTTTGCGAGGGGAGAGTTGACAATAGTTATACATTAAAAAGACAAATATTTGCAAAGTAGCAAGCAGAAAGTAACGCCAGCTATCTTTTAATTTAAATGTGCGTCAATGGAGTCTGCAGTACGTGTCACTAGTAACAGTGAGACCATTTCAACATCAGGTTCTTCCTTATAGCTTCTTCCTGTCACTGTGCTTAATATTTTTCATTTGGCACCGACGTGATCCATCAGCTAGTTAGGCACGAAACAAATACTACTGCATGCATAATCAATCTATACCTAATTGAGTTAATTGATCATGAAAGTGAGTCATCCCACTTTGTAGCTGTTGTTCCTTCTGCCATTTATTGCAGTTAAAGTGAAATGTGCCCTCTCCCAAAGCTCTTTCATCCAAAATAAGCTTCTCTGTCCAAATACAGAACAGTTCACAATCAAAGCAATATGTATAACATACCAAGGGGGGAAAATTCAGTTGTTTGCACCTCCCGTTAGCGCCTTAAGAGGGCGCCAATTAGGACGCAAAGCAATTAGCGCCCAGGCGCAGCGATGTTTGCGTCGCTCGCAAAATTAACTAGACATTTTGCGGCGGCGCTAAACACTACCGCCACGATCTCCTGCGCCAGCAGATCGTGATGTCAGTTGAGTGCGCAACGCCCCGGTAGCACCCCGGACCGGGTATTGAGTGGCGCCCTCTGCCTTACCGCCTGCCGCCAACAACAACAGGTTGAGGGGAGCGTTTTGCTGTCAGAAAGGGACTGGGGGAGCGCTATTTAAAGGCGACTGCTTCCTGCCTTTTTTTGTCAGTGACATTTTTGCACCACGCATTCTGAGAGAGAGACTTCTGGAGAGATTCAACACTGTGTGAAGGAGTTTTGAGTACTGAGCAGCACTTTTTAGGTTCATTTTGATTTGCCCTTCCTTGCTTCACCAGCGCTCTGAGGTAGCGCCTCGCTCCTCGGCCTTTGCGCCTTAAGACAGGTGTGAACCGCCTAATTTAGCACTCCAATCACCTCCAGGGGCGATAAAAGCCAAATTTGCTGTCGGAGGCGATAATTAACGCCAGGCACTAAACTTTGCGCACGGCTGATAATTCCCCCCAAATGTTTATTTTTTTAAGGAAACGGAATCTGTTGAAATTCAGTATAGAGAAATCTAGACAGTGTTTGCTATAGCTATTTATATTACATGACATAATTTATTCCACTTAAAGGTTTAGTTTTTTTTAATGTTTCATAGCCCTAAACCAAAATTTACTGCCACATAATATATCCCTTCAAAAATGTTATGGCATTGTTATACAACATGTGTGACATTCAATCATGTTGCAGGAAGCGTCCCAGCCCAAAATAGAAAACATTTCGGCATTTACTCACTATGCTCAGATGAGCTTCACCTGTCACTTAATATAAAGACAATATTAAGTTAAATGCATTTTGAAATCAGGATCTTGAACAATGTCCTGAACTGAAGCTGTAATATACTGCATCTTTAGTGAGTTACTGGTTCTTTTTTCCCATTGAATGTCCTCTCATCGTTCAATTACACCGCAGTCAAATATTGAATTGGATTGGCTGAAAACATTGACTATATTAAATAACACACTTGCATTATTTCTGTTGTAGAATAGCCTGTTTGGAATAGAGTTTGGGTTATTTATCAGTATACTCTGCTTTGAAATATCAATGTATGTCCTGCAGTAATGAAAATGTTTGAGATCATGTGCTGTTTATCTTTTTGTTATTGAAGACAAGAATTAACTTAGGTCAATTTCATGAACTGAAAGCCAATCAAATCTCCATGAACTGATTCAGAACTGGGACCATTACCAGAATAAACTATGGTCTTGCCAAATGAAGAATGTGTCAGATGACCTAAAGCCAATATTAAACCTGAAACTCATCAATGCTTCTGTGGCTTCTCAAATTGGCAAGAAGGCATACACAAAGTCTACTTACCACTACTTAATCTGCAAAGATTTCAAGACCACACTGAGAGAGGTTTTAGTATTTCAATTCCATTTTTTTTTACAATGGGGCTTTTTTTTATATAAACCTCCCCCAACTGCCTGCTCTTGATGACAATAAACCGAATCATTTTGCAGAACCCCTTCCAGCAGAAGTAGATCCATAATGTGGTGATGTTTCAGGGTACTGCAGTTCACCCAGTTTGCAGGGAGGATCTGAAGCACCAGTGATGGTGTCAAAGCAACTGCACATGTGCAAGTTCACGCATATGTGGCTTTTCAAAAGTCATGACGGCAACTTTAAAGCAATTACAATTGAGAGCAGCATTCGGCTATGACTGGAACACAGTGTCGACCTTGGTATTAAGAACTTCTGCTGGTGGCCATTAATGTTTTCCATTGCCAATATTACATAAGATTACATAGGATATACAGCACAGAAACAGGCCATTCGGCCCAACCAGTCCATGCTGTGTTTATGCTCCACTCGAGCCTCCTCCCGTCTTTCCTCATCTACCTCTATCAGCATAGCCCTCTATTCCCTTCTCCCTCATATGCTTGTCTAGCCTCCCCTTAAATGCATCTATACTATTTGCTTCAACCACTCCCTGTGGTAGCGAGTTCCACATTCTCACCATTCTTTGGGTAAAGAAGTTTCTTCTGAATTCCCTATTGGATTTCTTGGTGACTATCTTATATTGATGGCCTCTAGTTAAGCTCTTCCCCACAAGTGGAAACATTTGGCTGAAAAAATTCCATCGACAGATAATTGAGAATGTTGATTAAAAATGTCTTAATGAAGTGGTAATGATAATGTGGCAGCATTTCATATCCCATTTATACTAAGGAAGTGTTTCAGATGTACTCCCATTGCATAGATATGGCAGGCTCCATCCCTTCAGAGACACTGAACACTATCTCACAAGGTGGATTTGTGCCATCTTATGGAAGCAAATAAATGCGAGGGTATACATATCAGGAAAGGATGAACAGGCTGGGTCTCTTTTCTCTTGAAAAAAGAAGGCTGAGGGGTGACCTAATAGAGGTCTTTAAAATGATGAAAGGTTTTGATGGAGTGGATACAGAGAGAATGTTTCCACTTGTGGGGAAGAGCTTAACTAGAGGCCATCAATATAAGATAGTCACCAAGAAATCATATAGGGAATTCAGAAGAAACTTCTTTACTCAGAGTGTGGTGAGAATGTGGAACTCGCTACCACAGGGAGTGGTTGAAGCAAATAGTATAGATGCATTTAAGGGGAGGCTGGACAAGCATATGAGGGAGAAGGGAATAGAGGGTTATGCTAATAGAGTTAGATGAGGAAAGACGGGAGGAGGCTCGAGTGGAGCATAAACACAGCATGGACTGGTTAGGCCGAATGGCCTGTTTCTGTGCTGTATATCCTATGTAATCCTGTGTAATATTGGCAATGGAAAACATTAATGGCCACCAGCAGAAGTTCTTAACACTAAGGTCGACACTGTGTTCCAGTCATAGCCGAATGCTGCTCTCAATTGTAATTGCTTTAAAGTTGCCGTCATGACTTTTGAAAAGCCACATATGCGTGACCTTGCACATGTGCAGTTGCTTTGACACCATCACTGGTGCTTCAGATCCTCCCTGCAAACTGGGTGAACTGCAGTACCCTGAAACATCACCACATTATGGATCTACTTCTGCTGGAAGGGGTTCTGCAAAATGATTCGGTTTATTGTCATCAAGAGCAGGCAGTTGGGGGATGTTTATATAAAAAAAAGCCCCATTGTAAAAAAAAATGGAATTGAAATACTAAAACCTTTCTCAGTGTGGTCTTGAAATCTTTGCAGATTAAGTGGCGGTAAGTAGACTTTGTGTATGCCTTCTTGCCAATTTGAGAAGCCACAGAAGCATTGATGAGTTTCAGGTTTAATATTGGCTTTAGGTCATCTGACACATTCTTCATTTGGCAAGACCATAGTTTATTCTGGTAATGGTCCCAGTTCTGAATCAGTTCATGGAGATTTGATTGGCTTTCAGTTCATGAAATTGACCTAAGTTAATCCTTGTTTTCAATAACAAAAAGATAAACAGCACAAAACAGCACATGATCTCAAACATTTTCATTACTGCAGGACATACATTGATATTTCAAAGCAGAGTATATACTGATAAATAACCCAAACTCTATTCCAAACAGGCTATTCTACAACAGAAATAATGCAAGTGTGTTATTTAATATAGTCAATACTCAATATAATTTAGTATGAATATAAAAATGGATCAATTTATCTACAAATAAAGCCATAATCAGTCATGTCTTATTGAAAATAATGGAAACTCTGGACATTTTAAGGAGGAAAGGGTTATTAAAAATCATAATTTAATACATTTTGAATACAATGGCAAAATGATAACAATAGAATGTGACAGCAATCGTAGAGTATTTTCAAGAATTAATGTCCAGTCAGTTACAGTTGATTGTTCTGAATAGTAATTTGATATATTAAGAATTATTAATTTATTGCCCCTTCCAATCTTCTTCTTCTAGTTGTGAAACAAATCTGCTGTCCATGCTAATGATTTATTTTGACAAATCCCAGCCAGGCCACCAGGGGAAGGGCTTCATGTTAGGGCAGCATTGCAGTTTAGGAGGAGAGGAAATTGGACTTTGCTCATCTCCCCTCATAAACATCAGTACTGTACAATGAAGAGGGTTTGAGATTAATGGAGTGGTGGGATATGTGAGAAAAAGTTACAAAAAAAATTAAACCCAACTTGAAGCTAACACTGGGGTGCTTATCAGATGCCAGTCACATGGAAGCAAAGAGCTATTTATAAAACTGTACATTAATTGTAGGCCATGTCTATGGCTGCTGTGCTATCTGCGATGTTGAACAAACAACAGGAGCTCCTCGGTCACCAATGCAGCTTGTCCTACTCTCAAATATTGGCTCCTCTAACACCATGGGCCTGCAACTTTACACTGCAACATACCTGAGTCATATCGTATAAAATATTAATGGATTGCCAACTCTTTAAAAAAACATCAATGAATTAGGTTGCCATTTGCAAGAAAGCGTCACTCATTGGAAGCGATAATCATTCAGTTTGGTTTACAAATGTGGTCTATTGTAAAGTACGCTGCACTTGAATATATGGAACTGTGTTTTTAAGTGAGTTTCCAGTCTGTGTCACATTCACTGATCATAACTGTCACTCCGAACATTTCCTTACTGTTGACAGCTGCGGGTTCAAACTTGCTGCTGTATTAGGTTACATAGAAACATAGAAGATAGGAGCAGGAGTAGGCCATTTGGCCCCTCGAGCCTGTTCTGCCATTTAATGAGATCATGGCTGATCATCCAAATTCAGTACCCTGTCCCTGCTTTCTCCCCATATGGCCTTAAGAAATATATCTAACTCCTTCTTGAATATATTTAATGAATTGGCCTCAACTGCCTTGTGTGGCAGAGAATTCCACAGGTTCACCACTCTCTGGGTGAAGAAATTTGTCCTCATCTCAGTCCTAAATGGCTTACCCCTTATCCTTAGACTCCCTGGTCCTGGACTCCCCCCGCCATTGGGAACATCCTTTCCGCATCTAGTCTGTCTAGTCCTGTTAGAATTTTATAAATTCTAGCAAAGTACATACAGGAAAGCATCTCGTCACAGTGATTGCAGTAGCTTTGTTGCAATCTATAGAGACAACACTGTCTTTAGGGCGAAACAAAGGGATGCTTTTTTTTGGTCTGTTTTTAATTGTGAGCTAACTGCAGAGTAATACAAATTATTCCACTAATGACATTTTCTAGAACTCATAAGAGTCGTTAATCATCCTGTACACCATGGGGGGAGGCAAGGCGCTGGGTGCGGATATGCTGTCAGTGATTAAAGTTGCATGATTTATTTAAGGGAAGAAGTGCAGACGTTTGCAGCAGTTTGTGGCTGAGTCCAAGATTCTTCATATAGCTTCATCCTTTATTGAGACATGCTGACTGACTTCATGCTGAGAACGTAGCTATCTTCGCTAACAATAGATAGCTAGCAACCACTGGGGACACCAGTCCAAGTTAAAAAGGGGATACAGGTATTTGTAATGCTAATATGATCTGATATATATTATATATATATATATATATATTTTCAAATGCTGAGCCAAGCAGGTTTTGATTGTTGAACAACAATGGACATTTTCGGAGAATGTTTAATTTGTATTTTCTTGGACCTGAGGGAGAAGAATATATTTAGTCTTCGAAATACAATAGATCCACTGTTGAAATAACTGATCCACTTTTGTTAGAAAATATCAATGTGTCAAACAGTATAACAGAATTACAAAAGGTAAGGAAAATGTCACAGGGCTACAACATAGTCAAGGAATTCAGGTTATGTTATAAATGGGAAGAAGGGAAGAGCAGTTTATACTGTCATTAATATGCTGAGAATGTGTTGGCAGCCTAGAGCTTCCCCTTACCTGTTTAACATTTATAACTTTATTTTGAGGGGCACTTAGTTTCCCAGTTATTATTATTTTTTTGTATTTTTTTTTCATCCACTTGGCCTAAGGCCTGCAGGAGAAAGAGTGAGTGCAAAGCTTCATTTCAGGCCATGGGCAATAATCCATATACCGGAACGCCCATGCATTACCCTGCCCGCTGACCCTCCCACCCCCTGCTGCAGCCTTTACTTGATGTCTCACCATTCAATGGGGGTGATTTTAACTTCAGGCGATGGCGTAGAACGGGGGATATCAAATTAGCCGTCCATTATTCGTCAGGCCCAATTTTCCTTTTCATTGAAGTCACTGGAAGAGAAAATCAGACAGGGTGTATAATGGGCGGCCAATTCTATATCGGACAGTGTGGGGGTGATTTTGCCGGCACTCGAGTCGGGTTTGGAGGCGGGACTGCTGGCAAAATCAAAAAGATTGGCAGCGGGTCCCGAACCTGCTTCCAACCCGCCTCCAATCAATCTTCCTGGGAGTCGGGTCCCCGATTTGCACAGCGACCCGACTCCTAGCGGCGGGAAGAGGATTATAGCCACTTAACTGCTTGTTAACAGGTAGTTAAAAGGCAGTTAAGAGGCTTTTTCCAATTTTGACACTTCTACTGCGGGCTTCTCGATGTCGGGAAAGCTCGCCAGGGTAAGTGTGGCGTGCTGTGGGTTACTGTAATTTTATGTATAGATGACAGCTGCAGAAGTGAAGGATCCAATGGGACACTGGTGAGTTGCAGAGGTAAGAAAATGTTGGGAAAGTCATTTTTAATGTGTTTAGAATTTTCTGTACGTGACAAGCTTGGAAGTGTTTGTGTAGTCCTACCTCATTGGAAGAACCTCTCTCACCAATGACAGATTGCTTCTGTCACCTCACCTGCAGCTGCTATCTGTTTTAGCCTAAGGAGAGAGTCACTGGAGAGCCTGGGTGAAAGGGCTCACCTTTGTACAGTGATTGTCAGTGTTTGCAGCACCTCAATGCTGTCAAACACTGAAAAATATCATCTGTCAAAAAGAAATGGTGGTGGCCCCTTTAACAAAACTAGCAGATGACGCATCATCAGCTGATGTCATCTGACACCAGCTTTCTCTGGGGCGGGACTAGAACCCGAAAGGCAGCAGTCCAGCCCCCAACATGCCTCTTCAGGTAAAATCCGGGCCTTTATATCATCAGCCAGAGTTAAAATTACCCCCAATACAACTTAAATCTGGAACTGAGTGGAATGGGACTTGAACATACATCAATAACCACTCCATAACACAGAGCATAATGGTGCTAATGCTCAGCACCACTGCGCTGCTGTTTTATTCTTTATATAATGGCCTAGATTTTGTAGTCAGCAGCGAATGACCGGCGCCAACCATTCATTACACTTACACTTGCCCACAGACTTTCTCTGGGCTTCTGCACTGGAACTTGAGGTGATTAGAAATCCAAAACAGTGCAGCACTCTCTACAGGGGATCTGGGACCTATGTATCTCCTTAACCAATCAGATTGAAGAATCCTTACTGAGACATGCAGCCCCCATTTTAACTCTAGGTGGATTCCCCGCTCAGGCCTGAGTTAAAATTACAGTCGTGGTCTCAATGATGATACCGAGAAACTCCAGGATGATTTGGACAGGTTGGGTGATTGGGCAGAAGCGTGGCAGATGCAATATAACGTGGATAAATGCGAGGTTATCCACTTTGGTGTCAAAAACAGAAAGGCAGACTATTATCTGAATGGCAATAGATTGGGAGAAGGGGAAGTGCAACGAGACCTGGGTGTCCTTGTGCACCAGTCGCTGAAGGTAAGCATGCAGGTGCAGCAGGCGGTGAAGAAGGCAAATGGTATGTTGGCCTTCATAGCAAAAGGGTTTGAGTACAGGAGCAAGGATGTCCTGCTGCAGTTGTACAGGGCCTTGGTGAGACCACACCTTTAGTATTGTGTGCAGTTTTGGTCACCTTATCTGAGGAAGGATGTTCTTGCCATGGAAGGAGTTCAGCGAAGATTCACAAGGCTGATCCCTGGGATGGCAGGAATGACGTATGAGGAGAGATTGGGTCGATTGGGCTTATACTCGCTGGAGTTTAGAAGAAGGAGAGGGGATCTCATCGAAACTTATAAAATTCTGACAGGTCTGGACAAACTAGATGCAGGTAGAGTATTCCCGATGGTCGGAGAGTCCAGAACCAGGGGTCATAGTCTAAGGATAAGGGGTAAGCCATTTAGGACAGAGATGAGGAAGAATTTCTTCACCCAGAGAGTGGTGAACCTGTGGAATTCTCTACCACAGAAGGCGGTTGAGGCCAAGTCTTTAAATATATTCAAGAAAGAGTTGGATATATTTCTTAGGGCTAAAGGGATCAAGGGGTATGGGGAGAAGGCAGGGACAGGGTACTGAATTTGGATGATAGCAAAATACTGCAGATGCTGGAAATCCAAAATAACAACAGAGAATGCTGGAAAAACTCAGCAGGTCAGGCAACATCCGTGGAGAGAAATTTGAGTTGACGTTCCGGGTTGAAACCCTTCTTCAACCCGAAACGTCAACTCAAATTTCTCTCCACGGATGTTGCCTGACCTGCTGAGTTTTTCCAGGATTCTCTGTTGTTATACTGAATTTGGATGATCAGCCATGATCTCATTGAATGGCGGAGCAGGCTCGAAGGGCCGAATGGCCTACTCCTGCTCCTATCTTCTATGTTTCTATGTCATCGGGCCCTGTTAGTTCTGGACGCGTGTCCTTCCTGCCTGCTCAGGAGAGCAGGTTAAAATTGCAGATGTTGCGATCATGGTGCCTTTCGGAAGGTAAGAGCCGGGGCGATTTTAACTGCACACCCACCAGGTTTCTGCTGACTGAGTGGAGTTCAGATTGTATCCGCAGAGACTAAATCAGAAAGTGTAAGTTAGAATATTTAATTCAATGCCAAATCATGTACAGAAAGCGAAATAAAGAGGAGAATGATGGGATTAAAAGAGAGAGATAAAAGAGACAGAAAGAAAAAGTAAAATAAAATTATTTACATTTTTTAATTTTTTAAATATCTCCAACAATAGTTAAAATCTGTAGGAATGAGACTCCACACTTGTAAAAGTTCATTTTCATTGGCAGAGAATTACTTTTTGGCAGTAATTAAGACGTAACATTGCCACGCCGTTAAAAATCCACTTATGCGGGAATGGACAATCCTTAACATTTTCTGGCGAGTTTAGTGGGTAAGTACAGCAACTTCACGCGTTCCATGTGTTTCAATGCCGAGTCTCTCGGTGAGATACCAGTATAGCGCAGCTTCTGGAGCAGCTGGGCAACTCGGACAGCAACTTCCTGATTTCTGCATTTAACTGCGCATGTGTGGACTCCGGAAGTTGCCCAATTGCAGTGAGCGCTGATAGCCTCACCTTTATTTTACTGCAAAATCCAGGCCAATGTAAAGTCTTCTGTGGGGGCTTTGCCCTAGTTAGTGGGTTGCGGTTTAACACTTTGAATCCTCCATTATAGATGCCTTAATTTTCCTAGTAGCCCTCACTGTTGCCATTATTACCGCTTGGGCACGAGAAGATGAGGTTTTTTTATCTGGATCAAGGCTATAATAGCTGATATGCAGTGGATTACTGACCTTTGTAAGTTCTCCTTTAGCGGATTCTACAGAATTTTTTTTTGTCTGTCCAAGGTCACATGTGGAACCTTTCTGATTGGTTCAGTGAACGCTCATGTATTATCTTTCTGATTGGTTCAGTGTTTTCACTGTTTGTAATTGGTGTGTTTACTGTCACTTGTGATTAGTTTAACACCAATCATGATGTACAGGAAAAAATCTTGTGTGATACAGCCGCCATGAGAGTTCCCTGTATTCCAGTCTCTATTAGCGTTCAACAGGCAAGTTATAACTTTATTTAACGCTAAGATTTCATCACTATTTCAAACAAATAAATTCTGTGAGAGCTGCTCCGCACCGGAAGTGCAGGATCTCAGAGTCACCCTTCTTCAATTTCAATTGGTGCACCCACCCCAAATGATGCATGCAGTCATGGTCTATCTAGCCGCACTCTCTCTTCATAAATCTCCGCTTTCCCCTGAGCACTTGGTCTGGCGTCAGCATCTACCTCCCACTGTTGCTTCCTTCCAATTTCAGCGCAGACTTTACATGCAGTGTACTCCCTAGCTGCTCGCTGCCCAGTTGCCACACCCATATCCCAAGGACCGTGAGCCATGCTGTGAAAATTCTGCTATTGTGAAAGAAAGAAAGAACTTGCATTTATATAACACCTTTCACGACTGCAGGACGTCCCAAAGCCAATGAATTACCTTTGACGTGTAGTCACTCTTTTAGGTCCATCTAAGAGAGCAGATGGGGCTTCACTTTACCCTCTCATGCGAAAGACGGCACCTCTGATAGTGCAGCACTCCCTCATTATGTAGAAAACAATGGGTCTTTGGATTGACCACAAGGCAGTAATCTTACCTAAAGCCCTGAGGGAAAGAGCTGCATTAATACAGACTGGATCCAAAGGTAATCAAAAAAACTCCAGTGTATACTTTCTGACATCTCCATTATGTAACCTTGCTTGGTGATTTCCACAGAAGTTCTCTTCCTTCAAGCCCCCCCATCCCCATTGAACATCCCTAGAGCACAGAAGCATCGTGTTCTGTAAATGCTTGTTCATTATCAAAAATTGGCTGTGTGGTTGATAATGAAGAAGAAAGCTGCAGACTGCAGGAAGATATCAATGGACTGGTCAGGTGGGCAGAACAATGGCAAATGGAATTCAATCTGGAGAAGTGTGAGGTAATGCATTTGGGGAGGGCTAACAAGGCAAGGGAATACACTATAAACGGTAGGACACTGAGAAGTGCAGAAGATCAGAGGGACCTTGGAGTGCATGTGCACAGATCCCTGAAGGCAGCAGGACAAAGAGATAAGGTGGTTAAGAAGGCATATGGGATACTTGTCTTTATTAGCCAAGGCATAGCAAATAAGAGCAGGGAGGTTGTGCTTGAACTGTATAAAACACTAGTTAGGCCGCAGCTAGAATACTGCGTGCAGTTCTGGTCACCATATTACAGGAAGGATGTGATTGCACTAGAAGGGGTGCAGAGGAGATTTACGAGGATGTTGCCTGGGCTGGGGAATTTTAGCTATGAGGGAAGATTGGATAGGCAGGGGTTGTTTTCTTTGGAACAGAGGAGGCTGAGGGGAGAATGAATTGAGGTGTATAAAATTATGAGGGGCCGAGATAGAGTGGATAGGAAGGACCTATTTCCCTTAGCAGAGAGGTTAATAATCAGGGAGCATAGATTTAAAGTAATTGGTCGGAGGTTTAGAGGGGATTGGAGGAGAAATTTTTTCACCCAAAGGGTGGTGGGGGTCTGGAACTCACTGCCTGAAAGGGTGGTAGAGGTAGAGACCCTCATCACATTTAAAAAGTACTTGGATATGCACTTGAAGTGCCGTAACCTACAAGGCTACGGACCAAGTGCTGGAAAGTGGGATTAGGCTGGAAAGCTCTTTGTCAGCCGGCATGGACACGATGGGCCAAATGGGCCTCCTTCTGTGCTGTAAATCTCAATGATTCCCAATGATTTCATTGTAGAACTATCCCTATAATCTCCAGTCTCACGTCCAACTACATGTTTATCCAATCCTTTTTGAAGGAGATAATTGACGCAGCATCAGATACTTTTCCTGCGAGTCTGTTCCACATATCTTACCACTTTGGTCTGCCTTGCTAACTTAATCTTGAATCCTTCTACTACTGTGCTCGTTTGCAAGTCAGATAGCCTCTGAACATTTTAAAGACCTGCATCATGTGCCTCAGCTTTATTTTCTTAAATGAAAACAATTCTGATCAGCAAGTCTCTTTTGTAGGCTCTGGAACTATACTTGTTGCTCATCACCAATCTCTCACTAACACATCAACATCCTATTAATTCAACTTCAGAATGTAGTGTAAATATGGTCAATAATATACTCAGGCCTAAAAATTCGGTTGCTTTGTGCCTCACGTTAGCATCCTAACAGGGCACTAACGGGGCGCATAGCAACTAGCGCCCGGGCGCTTGCTGCCAACGCCTCCGGCGAAATTCAGCAGGAGGTTAGCGGCGGCAGTATCTGTTAGCGGCCCATGGCGCTGCACCGTCATTGCCGTGCGATGACGTCATTGCCATGCGCAGCGCCCCACTCACGCCCCGGCTGTGATTTTCGGTAGCGCCCCCCTGAATTACCGCCAGTCACAATGTCCGACGGAGTCAGGGGGGGCCTACCTGCAGCCGGGGCAGCGCTAATTAAAGGCGAGGTGCCAGGTGGCCATTTTTGTTGCTGACCGCCTGCCAGCACCTGCCCCCGTTGCCGTCCCTGGCCTCCTGACCAGCCCCCCCCCCCCCCGTGGAGTGCCGGCTGCACTCTGTGAGTCCGGCACTCCTCTTGAGTGCCGGGCTCATTTGCCGGCACTCTGATCCCTGGTGTCCCAGCTGGGCCCCGGGTCACGCTGCGCAAGGCCCCTCCCCTTTAAGAAGGGGAGGAAGGCCTGCAGTACTGCGGCGTGATGTGCTGCAGCGCATGGCACTGCAGCGCATAGTGCCGTGATATTCCCTCGCAGCGCCCCAAGAGGGAGGCAGAGCACGTCCAGTAGCGCCCCGCTTCCCGCTTGGGCGCAACCGATGAATTTCGGCCGTGGGGGCGCTAATTTTTTCGGGGCGCTAAAAGTAGCGCCCCGGTGAAGTTAGCACCCCAAATGGGGCGCGACACAATTTTTCTCCCTTGTACTCTGATTATCAGACTTACCTGCATTACTACAGTGACCACACTTCAAAAAATAATTGATTGTCTGTGAAGTACTTTGGGATGTAATGAGATTGTGAACAGCGCTATATAAATGCAAGTTCTTTCTCGCTTTACAGGAATAAAACCCTTTCTTGTGATGATTAATCTGTTGTCAAAGACCCAAGTTGCACATTTGACATATTTGCAACAGTCCATTTTTTTCCCCAGGATTTTCCCAGGGAACAACAAATTTTACAAAAAGGGCTCAATCTGATGCGATCCACGGCTCCCACGACTTTTGAGAACAAAATTCCATCTTCAGAAATAAGGCACTCAGCATTATGATGGGCATCAGCGCAGGCTGCTTTATAAAAGGAATACAACACCAGTCAGTAACGGGGAGTGTAGGACGCATTTTCATGCTGATTACACTAATTATATCTGCAGCCCTGTTATCTCACTGAACTCACTTATCAATCATATCTCTGCACCAAATTACATAGTAAATTGGTCCTATTCAGAAATTCATAGTCAGGCATCAGCTGTAAGCAATAAACAAGATTAATTTTGCAACCTGATTATCTAACCTAGGTGCAGACCAGCAATGCTGGTTTTGATGTGAAGTAATAAACAGTTAAATTAATACATAATCATCTTTTTCAATTATCTAATGGCACTGACATCTCATAAAGCAACTTGTCAGACAGGTACAAACAGCAGCATGTTGTGATTGGTGGATGTGATGCCGCTGTCACACCTGCAATCCTGACAAATGTTTCAAGTTTCATTTAAAATGATGAAAAAGGAAAACGCACAGTGACCAATTGAGATATAGAAACATGGAAAAATAGGAGCAGGAGTAGGCCATTCGAGCCTGCTCCGCCATTCAATATGATCATGGCTGATCCTCTATCTCAATACCATATTCCCGCTCTCTCCCCATACCCCACGATGTAAATCGTGCTTGACTAATCTACTGGAATTTTTTGAGGATGTAACTGGTAGAGTAGATAAGGGAGAACCAGTGGATGTGGTGTATTTGGACTTTCAGAAGGCTTTCGAAAAGGTCCCGCATAAGAGATTAGCGTGTAAAGTTGAAGCACAAGGGATTGGGGGCAAGGTACTGACTTGGATAGAGAACTGGTTGGCAGACAGGAAGCAAAGAGTTGGAATAAACGGGTCTTTTTCCGAGTGGCAGGCAGTGACTAGTGGGGTACCGCAAGGATCGGTGCTAGGACCCCAGCTATTCACAATATATATTAATGATGATCTAGACGAGGGAACTAGATGTAATATCTCCAAGTTTGCAGACGACACAAAGCTGGGTGGGCGTGTGTGCTGTGAGGAGGATGCCGAGAAACTCCAGTATGATTTGGACAGGTTGGGTGATTGGGCAGATGCATGGCAGATGCAGTATAATGTGGATAAATGTGAGGTTATCCACTTTGGTGGCAAAAACAGGAAGGCAGATTATTATCTGAATGGCAATAGATTGGGAGAAGGGGAAGTGCAACGAGACCTGGGTGTCCTTGTGCACCAGTCGCTGAAGGTAAGCATGCAGGTGCAGCAGGCGGTTAAGAAGGCAAATGGTATGTTGGCCTTCGTAGCGAGAGGATTCAAGTACAGGAACAAGGATGTCTTGCTGCAATTGTACAGGGCCTTGGTGAGACCACACCTTTAGTATTGTGTGCAGTTTTGGTCGCCTTATCTGAGGAAGGATATTTTTGCCATGGAGGGAGTGCAGTGAAGATTCACCAGACTGATACCTGGGATGGCAGGAATGATGTATGAGGAGAGATTGGGTCGATTGGGCTTATATTCGCTGGAGTTTACAAGAATGAGAGGGGATCTCATTGAAACTTATAAAATTCTAAGAGGACTAGACAGACTAGATGCAGGAAGGATGTTCCCGATGGCGGGGGAGTCCAGAACCAGGGGTCACTGTATAAAGATAAGGGGTAAGCCATTTAGGACAGAGATGAGGAGGAATTTCTTCACCCAGAGAGTGGTGAACCTGTGGAATTCTCCACCACAGAAGGCAGTTGAGGCCAATTCATTAAATATATTCAAGAAGGAGTTAGATATATTTCTTAAGGCTAAAGGGATCAAGGGATATGGGGAGAAGGCAGGGACAGGGCACTGAGTTTGGATGATCAGCCATGATCTCATTGAATGGCGAAGCAGGCTCGAGGGGCCGAATGGCCTACTCCTGCTCCTATCTTCTATGTTTCTATGATGTCTTTTGTGTCTAGAAATCTATCTATCTCCTTCTTAAATATATTCAGTGACTTGGCCTACACAGCCTTCTGTGGTAGAGAATTCCACAGGTTCACCAACCTCTGAGTGAAGAAATTTCTCCTCATCTCAGTCCTAAATGTCCTACCCCGTATCCTGAGACTGTGACCACCTCGATCTACACCCCCCCCCCCCCAGCCAGGGGAAACATCCACCCTGCATCCAGTCTGTCGAGCCCTGTCAGAATTTTATATCTTTCAATGAGATCCCCTCTCTTTCTTCTAAACTCTAGTGAATATGAGAGCTGTAGCCTTCGCCTCCGTTGAACCTCACCCTCAGCATTTCATCTGAGCCTCCAAAATGAAGCGTCCTTGTTCATTCCAAGAATTCAGCTGCTTGTAAACTCCTTAATATAGCGACAGAACCTCGAAAATAAAGAGGAAACACTGGAAACACACAGCAGATTCCATTCTGGCGAAGTGTCAGAACATTAACCTACCTTTTCTTTTTGACTTGCAGCTGGTTTCGTTTTTTAGTAATTTTCTATTTTAATTTCATATTTTCAACTTTTGAGATTTTTTCTTTTTATTTGCGCAACACCTGTTTATCTTCTATATATATAAAGCGGCTCTTCTGTCTGTCCCGATGTCTGTCTGTCTGTCCGTTCTCTATATGTTTGAAAGTTACAGAGCGTACCGACGTGCGCGTCACCTCAAAAGAAAGCTTGCGATTCCGGACCGGTCATAGGCATATTTACGTTTCGGCCGGACAAAAATCCCGCCCGCGGTATCCCAAAAACGTTCAGCGTTCCGCTCATTAGCATCTCATTAGCGACCGTGTGACGTCGAGGTCCACCAATCGGACGGCGGGTTCCTTCCTACAGTTGAGTGTCGAGTGACTCGACGATTGACCAATCCTACGCTTTGGTGACCTGACCGGTCGACCAATCGGTGCGTGTGTGGGCGGGCCTTATCCTTCTGAACCGAGGTGAGTGGCCGCCATCTTGATTTTTCAGGATTTTTTCCCCCACACTTTCTGTGTGTTAGGGAACTAAGGTAAATATTTTAATGATGTGTTAGGGAATTAAATAACAATTTAATAGAGGGGGGGAGAGCCTCGGGAAATAGTGGGGGGGGGGGAGAGCCTCGGGAAATCGCGGGGGGGGAGAGCCTCGGGAAATCGCGGGGGGGGAGAGCCTCGGGAAATCGCGGGGGGGGGAGAGCCTCGGGAAATCGCGGGGGGGGGGAGAGCCTCGGGAAATCGCGGGGGGGGAGAGCCTCGGGAAATCGCGGGGGGGAGAGCCTCGGGAAATCGCGGGGGGGGGGGCGGAGAGAGCCTCGGGAAATCGCGGGGGGGGAGAGCCTCGGGAAATCGCGCGTGGGGGGCGAGCCTCGGGAAATCGCGGGGGGCTCGCGTCGCCCGCACTGACCGCGCATGCGCCGCCCGCACTGACCGCGCATGCGCCGCCCGCACTGACCGCGCATGCGCCGCCTGCCCGCCCACAGCGGCCGTCCATCAGCCGCGCGATACGCGGGGGACCTCCGCTCCGGACCTCAGGCGCTAGGCAGGGGGAGGGGCCGGAGAGAGGGACAGAGGGGAGCGGGGGAGGGGAGGGGTGGGGGTGGGCGAGGGGAGGGAGACAGGGGAGGGGAGGGAGGGAGGGGAGGGGAGGGAGGGATAGGACAGGGAGAGGACATGACAGGGAGAGGGGGGACACACAGGGGCAGGGAGACCAAGCGCCCCAAAATTGCCCTCGCAACACTGGGCTCCCCAGCTAGTATTTATATACATTCAGTTAATTTTTTTTTTTTTTCTCCTCTTCTACCCAAAGGCATTGACTCCTTGCTGGAGTACAGTTCCATGGGCATTCTTGCTGTGCTTCAACTGTGCTCATTATTCATGCCTGAGACTTGACAGGCTATTTGACTGGAAGGGGCATCATAGCCAAGACCAATCGTGTCTTCACCAATGTACACACATACACACACACACAGGCCGCGATTTTGCCTACCGAGGCGGGCTCAGTGCGGCTAAGGTAGGTGGCAGGTTGCGACCCCGCTCCCGGCTCCATCCTGCTCTGTGAGAAGAATTTTCCGTTGATTGGGCTCGTTAAGACTGCCCTGCGAGGTTCCTGTCCAATTAAAAGGAAGCGGGTCTGATGACGTCGTTTGATAACACATCATCAGCCGGTTTCCTTAAAGGGACCATGTCCACTTTCATTTTGACAGTTGTGCTGTCAGTGTTCTGCAACATTGAGGTGTTGCACCCACTGACGAGCACTGCACAAAGGTGCACGGCTGCACCCAAACTCTCCCATGACTCCCTCCATATGCTTTTGGGGGGAGGCACAGCACACAGGGAGGTTCTCTTCCCTTCCGATGGGCGGAAGAGACCTCCCCAGGAGATCAACACAGCCTGGTTGCACATTGCACAGAAGGGCACAAGCAGGGATGTGGTCAGGAGTCCCTGGCTGCAGTGGCGCAAACCTTTCAATGATCTCAGATCACGAAACGCTACTGCAAAGCCACACTCAGCCTCATCCTGCTGTGCCTCTCATCACATCCCCATCACTCTGCCTTCCCTACCCTGCACATCCTTACACCAACTTACCTTGCATCTCCACCCATCCCTCTCTCTCTATCTACATTATCACATCCCCATCTCACTAGCCATCCCACACACTCAGCCTCATCCTTGTCCAATCATACCAACTAACAACACACAAGGGTAGGCACTTGGGCGTTTTCGCCAATGTTCATGTAAAGTTTCTGTTAATGTGTTGCCAAACATTGAAATCTTTATTTTCAACACGTTGGGGTCGATTTTCGTTGAGCCATCAGGCGGGGTTTCAGGCGTGTGGTGGGGGGGAAATCCCGAATTCGGGGGTCCTGACACCATCCCGCCCAAAACCCCACTCCACGCAACTTTCAGAGGCGGCGGGTACCCGCCCCGCACTGGGACCCGCCGACCCCAGGCGGGAAGGGATTAGTGTCAATTAACGGCAGTTTTTAGCCTAATCCCTATTTTGAGGGGTTTTCTGTGGGTTTCCCGATGGCTCCAAACCACACCAAGTTAGAGCAGGTGGGCCGTCGGGTTGAAGGAGTTGGAGGGGTCGCGATGTCGGTATTCAGGTGAGTGATGGGTGCATGAGTGCAAAGGTAAGTGTGTTTGGTGTGTCCGAAGTGTGTAAAGAACCTTTACTTACGTGTACTTACCTTAACAGCCTTTCTTCCTGTAGCCGTCGGGAGCCCATCACTCAGCCGGCACTTAAAGCTGAACGGCTGCGATCTGTGAAAAGTGACAGCCTTCAGCTTTGAGTGCTGCTGAGAGTTCTAACTAAGTCTGTGCAGAAGGACTCATGTTAGAACTCAGACTGTCAGTGTTTCACAGCTTCAAACAGCTGTGAAACACTGATATTTCATCTGTCAAGAACTCTTGACAGATGAAATTGCAGTCTGTGACGTCACCTGTTGCCGGGTGGCCCTTAATTGGCCTGCTGAGCCCGCTGGGCGGGCTCAACAAGGTCAATCAAGGGAAAATCGCGCGGATTGGCCGGACATCGAAGTAGGCGGGTCTAAAACCCGAAAGTTGTAGTCCCGCCTTCTTCCCAACAGCTTCGGGAAAATCGACCCCTTTGCCTTCTTGGACAGATCTCCGTGCCCCTTTGGAAGTGGCTTAGTGAGTTGCAGTGAATGGTGAGACCTAACGTTACCCCCCACAATGGTGATGACTGTGAAAGGAATGGCTTGGGCATTGCAGGGATGCTTTATGTGTTTGTTGTTGTAGGGTGGTGCCAACCTAGTACATCATGTGGCAGCCAGGGTGTACAACTTTAAGCGAAGTAAATCTGGCCATGGTGAGGCCATCCCTGGCCTTCCGGGCAGCAATGTGGTCGGGTGCTGATGCCCTGTGTCCTGTGCAGCATCAGTTGATTGCGGAGCAGGTTGGTGGTGTTGTTGGTGATGCTGGTGTGCCTGGTGATGTTGGTGTTGGGGCTGATCGTGGTGGGATTCTGAGGACCAAGCTGAGATTTTTTTCAAGGGTACCGATGCTGCTGGAATAGATGGCAGCTGAAATTGAGATGACAGAATCGATCTGTCACTGGTGAGAGAGGTTGCTCCAAGGAGGTGACAGTGGATAGAGAGTTTACTCCAAACACTTGAAACTGTATAAAGCTGAAAAGTGTTTTCCAAATCCTGAAGGCTCTAGCTTCTCAGATTGGAAAGTGAACAGCTGTAAAATGGTAGCTGTTATACCACTTTTGCAGCTGTCAACCATTCAGAGGAATGTAGAGTCATTGACAGCCCGACCTACTTACCTGACGTGATTCCCGAGTGCCGGGAACCTCATGAAAAAGCTGGTAAAATGGTAAGTACATGGTAAAATGATGTTAAAGTACCTTTTAACAAGCTCTTAAGTATCTGAATTGGCTCACCCGCCGCTTGGTGTCGGGTCTGTAAAGCGCAGACAGACCCAACACTTGGGAAACTGACATGGAGATGGGTTGAGAGCAGGATCCCGACCCGCTGTCAATCTTTTCTATTTTGACAGCGGACCCGCTCTCTGAGCGCTGGCAAAATTCCAGCCACATAATAGGGTTGATTTGTAGGTGGCTGACTGGCAGAGTGTGCCAGCTGGCCAACTGATAGTGCCGGTGGGGGACCTGCTCCATTTTGAGGGTTGGGCTTCATTAACATACGAGGGCAGGTAGGGCGAAGAACGAGTGCCGCAGGGCAGTATGTGGCCTTTGGGCTCGGAAAAAGGTAGCACCAGAGTGCTGTCCTCTCGGGAGGAAGTGCGGTGGGGTGGGGGAGGATCCGCGTTACTTTTGAGGAGCCAAGTGGAGCAGTCCTCTTCCTCCCGGTCCAACAAAAATAAATAAAAACTTATCTCTGGGCTCTTCTTCGGCTAGACTGCCAGCCGAAACTGGGCGGAGTTGAGTCCTATAATGACATGCGGATTCCTGTGTACATCATAGGACCTAGATTTGCATATTTAAAGGGCCGACTGCCTGACTCAGTCTGATGCTCCAGCCGGCCACCGATAGGCCCTTGGGAAGATAGCGTTGGCCACACCATCAGCGGGAATGAGCCAGTAAGTCATACCCCACCACTTACGGGACGCTACCGTCCCGTTTCCTCCCAGCGGACGGCCGGGAAGCTTCCCCCAGTCCCACGATGGGCCACTAGATGGTGTACAGGAATGGAAACCCTGGCCAATTTTTCCCTCCGTTGTAACCCAAGGCTGCTAAGGCCAACCGTGTGGCATCCCTGCCAGCAACCTGGCTGAAGTCATAGACAACAAGGATTGAACCGTGGACTTTTTTGACCCGTGGGGCTGGATTTTGCCAATGGGGAGTTTTTGGAGGCGGGACTCCCACTTGTCGGGTTTCAGTCCCGCCTCCATCAACTTCTAGCCAACCCACGCTATTTTCCCTTGATTGATCTTGTTAAGCCCGCCCAGTGGGCTTAGCAGGCCAATTAAGGGAAAGCCGGTTACAGAGAACGTCAATGTATGACGTTTCATCTGTCAAAAGTTTTTGTCAAATGAATTGTCATCGTTTGACAGCTCTGTGAAGCTGTCAAACACTGACAATCTATATAGTTTGATGAGTTCTTGAATTCAAGACTCATCAAACCTCTTTCTTTTGCAGAAATTAGATGGTTTTTGCATTGGAGAATGCAACAGCCATCTGGCATCTCTGCCGTAGAGGTACGAGACTCTCCGCATCCCCAACTCTTGAAGCCTGCAGGAAGAAACAAAGGTAAGTAAACTTTTTCGAACACTTACCACTTACCTCAGATACTCACCTCTCCACACTTGCACCCATCACTTACCTTCACAGCGCACTTTTGCACCCCGCAGACCCACTGCTCGCCTTGGTGACCCGGGCGGCGTTCGCAGCCTTCGGGAAGCCCGCACTTGTGCAGACAAAATGGGGATAATCCTCTTACCCTGTTAACTACCTGTTAACAGGCAGTTAAGTGGCTCTAATCCCCTTCCCGCTTCCAAGGAGACGGGACCTGGCATGGGTCGGCTACCCGCCACCTGGCAAGATGGCACGGAGGCGGGTTGGGCACCCGCCCCCAAATTCTGCCATTTTCTCGGCAGTTCTGCCTCCATACCCGCCTCCCCAGGGCTGGCAAGATCGCGTCCATAATGTCTCAACTCTTCACTGAATGAACACACTGAGCCATTCAGGGTAGCTTAGCACCACATCTGTGAAGCATTAAAACAGGACCCATGTTAAATTCTCTTTCTCCAGAACTCAACAAAAGATTAAAGTTCAGATCTACATATAATATTCTCTATTAAGCTCTTTCATATGTGTATAGCTGATAAATTCTTTAAGTATCCTCAAATCATGTCAACACTATTGTATGGCAAAAAAATTGCTAACATCTAAATGTAGCAATTTATGTAGTAAATTCAACCATTCTTTGCCCCCATGAGGCCTAATCTACAGATTCTGGTTGATAATAACATAGTTATTTTCTCATCAGGGGTTTTTGACAGGGGTATCATTATAATCGTGATCTCTTCCGCAATGGAACACGCCACCTTCCCTTCTTCAAGAGCCTAATGGAATATGTAGAACTGTCTCCGGCAGAATTTAAGGGCTCGATTTTGCCATTGGTGCGGGCTGGGGGCGTGTCAGCCGCTTTTCGTGTTAGGCTCCCGACTCCAATTTGATGTGGGAAAAATATGCGATTTTCCCCTAATTGGGCAATTAATTTCCAGTGTGTGGGAACCCCTGGCCCACTTAGTCTTTCCATCCTGAAAGTCGCCTCCGATGACATCATCAGTGCTGCTGGATTTAAGGCCTGCAAGCAGCCTTGCTTCTTCTGCAGACTGCAAACTTTATGCCCTTTGCTGTGATAGATTCCTCCAGCCAATATGTCCAGCAGTAGGCCAAGGTTCGATGACGCCACCCTGCAAGCTCTGGTGGAGGGAGCAAGAGGAAATAATGAGGTGCCCTTCCCTTCTTCAGGGAGGAAGAAGCCTCCTCAGCAGATGAAAGCTGTGTGACTGCAAGTGGCCCAGGAGGTCAACTCTTTGTCTTTGTGCCGCAGAACCTGGCTGCAGTGCAGGAAGAGGTTTCATGACCTTCTGCGCACTGGAAAAGTGAGTATGACTTTCCCATCACCCTCAATCTGATCCCCATTGCCTCCCCTCACCAGCACTCAGCTTTGACAACCTCTTCCACCACATCCCACTTGACACTGACATCCCTGCAGCCTTACCCATTCCCTCTCTATGGACACATTCACCTAACTATTCGACTATGCAGCCCACACACTCCCTATCACTGTGATGCTTTGAAAACAACTTACAACACACAGGGAGTGCCCTTGGTCTTGCCACCTCACTCCATCTTTGTCTCCTTCTAACCATCAATGATATGGATTCTCTACACTCACTCCTTCATTCTCACTCAAACTCCACTTGTCTCCCTCATTGCAGGAAAAGAGAGCTCACAATAAGAGGGAAAGAGCAAGAACAGGAGGAGGGCCACAATCAGTAGCCCAGCTCACCCCCTGGGAGGAGGCGACCCTGGAGATCGTGGGAGTGGAGGAGGATGCGCAAATGGGGGACGGACAGACGGGTGCATCAGAGCAAGCTGGTGACAGAATAGTTTATCATCTCTCTCATTGACATTGCATGAGTCACTGATAATGATTCTGATGCTCTAACAGATTGACTTTTGACCATCTGCAATATTCAATGTGCATGTAACCTTGGCCTCACATCTCAGACTCTTTCCTTTACTCCCCCACAGGACCATCGAAAGCCCCCGTCCCCACTATCCAGGAGGAACAGCCTGAGCCTCCAGACTCCTCAGAGGAAGCTGCAACCTCTGAGGGCACAGTGTCAGCAGAATTCAACGCACCCAGCACCAGCGCAGACACTCACACCTCGGTGGTACCTTCGCGAGATAGTGCACTGTTGTCACCTGGTGTGTCACAGCTCACAAGTGAGCATCAGCAGATGGTGGAGACAGGGACAGCAGTGGAGAGTCCTAGTCGGAGGGCGCAGGACTCTGCCAGCTCGGCTCAGCTGCATGTCGACCCTGTGTTTCTGGATCCATCCAGAAGAAGAGCGGTGCTGGAACTCCAGGAAGAGGTGCAGGAGTCTCTGGCAGGTTTTGTCTCCAAGGTCGCTGCGAGTGTGGAGCGAATGGAGGAGTCCATCGCTAATATGAGCAGAGCCTTTGTGGAGGCGTTGGCGCATGAACGCACCACCACGGAAAGGATGGCAACCTCCGTGGAAAGGATGGCTACCACCATGATAAGACTGGCTACCGTGGAGGAGAGGATGGCTACGGTAGAGGAGAAGAGGGCTACAGCCATGGAGGAGCTTAGTCTCCAGGTATGGAAAGCACGGTATTTGTTCAGAATAGACTGACATCTCTTGAGGAGCGATGGTCAGCTCTGAGCAAACAAACCAGACCTTCAAGCAAGTCCTCGGGAGTAGGACTTCCAGTACATAAACAGGTCCTCATGGCCCCCCTGAATTGCAGCAATGTGCTGTCAAGCCACTTGCTAGCTCTGAAGTGGGGCTGACCCATGAGAGGGATGTTGGTGGCATACAACAAGGAAGTGGGGGCTCCTCTCCAAGCGCTCACACGACCATGCCACTGCAGAGCCCTCGGTCAGAGCCCCACCAGAGTCCCCACCCAACTGAGATCGGCGTCTCATCCCCTGCACAGCCGCAGGTGCAGCAGACTGTTGCCGAGCCCTCACAGGTTCGCAACCCCAGAGGACGCCCGCCAAAGGTGTTGAGACAGGAGCAGTGAGTAAGGGGCCTCCACATCTGCTGAAACCACAGGGGAAGCACCACGTAGGAGCACGCATAAGAGGAAGATAATGCACAAGTCGTCACAACAGTAGTCACTTGGACGAAATGTTATGTTTAATGTTGAAAAGCCATCAGTTGGTTATTGTCATTAAAAATTCTGATGTCAACTGTTGCAGTTGTGGCATGTGTCATATCGCTAATGGGGCTTCCAAATTGAGGGCTTAGGATGACTTGTCAGTATGGTGGTCAGCGTGGTAAGAACCGCAGGTTCTTGGCCATTGTTGATGCTCTGGTAAGAAGCTGCGAGGCAAAAGTGCTTGATTGGCTAGGCTAAGCTAATCTGGCCAAGATGAGTGCGTGCCTTGCATCCTGGCCAGCAATGTGCTCGCATCCTGGCCAGCAATGTGCTCGCATGCTGGTGGCGCTGGTTGATGTGCCTCTGCAAGCTGGTCGTTGTCGCTCTCCTCCTCCTCCTCATCTGAGGAGGCTATGTGATGAGCCACTTGGTCCTCAGGCATCTGCAAGCCACGATGTTGTGCCATGTTGTGAAGTGCACAGCAAACCATGACGATTCTGGAGACCCTGGCTGCTGAGTACTGCAGGGCTCCACCTGATCTATCCAGGCATCTGAAGCGCATCTTCAGCATGCCGATGGTTTGCTCGATTGTGGATCTGGTGAAAATGTGGCTGTAGTTGTAGCTCTCCTCAGCTTCGTTGGATGGGCTCCTCAACGGCGTCATTAGTCACGTCCTCAGGGGATAGCCCTTGTCTCCAAGTAGCCATCCGTTAAGTTGGTCTGGCGGACTAAAGAGCGGAGTCACACTAGACTGGTGCAGGATGAAGGAGTCATGGCAACTGCCAGGGTACTTGGCACAAACATGCAAAATGTCCTTCTTGTGGTCACACACCAGCTGTACGTTGAGGGAGTGGAAGCCCTTTCGGTTGACAAAAATACCTGGATTGTGATGGGGTGCCTTAAGGGCCACATGTGTGCAGTCAACGGTGCCCTGCACTCTTGGAAAGCCTGCCAGTTTGTCAAACCCAACCGAACGCAGTTACACTGGTTTGATCCTTGGAGAAATGGATGTGATTGTGCGCGATAGCAAAGATGGCATCGGTTACCTGCGTGATGCAAGTGTGTGCGGCTGCCTGGGAGACGCTGCTGATGTCTGCTGCTGATCCCTGGAATGAGCCTGAAGCAAAAAAGTTGAGTGCGGTGGTGACTTTGACGGCCACTGATAAGGGGTGTCCACCTGCTCCTCTGGGCTCCAGGTCTTGCTGCAACATTGTGCAGATGTCACCCACTACCTCTCGCGAAAGTCTGAGCCTCCTTTGGCGCTGCTGCTCAGTCATGTTGAGGTAGCTGATCCTCTGTCTGTAGACCCTGTTTGGGGGGTATCTCCTGTGCTGACGGGCTTCCATGCGCAGGCACCTTCTGGCCTGTGCAGCTTCAGGTGGATGAGCAGCAGCTTGGAGCTCCTGCTGTTGCTCCTGCAGCTGGTGCTGCTGTTGTTAAGGGTTCTGCTGCTGCCACGGCTGGTCTTCGTCCGAATCTGATATCCAGGAGGAAAGAAAATAAATGGTTCCCATTCATTTGGTATATACCTCAGTTGAGGACACACTCATTCAAGGTGGGGAGAGGGGTTTCCCAGAAGGTCACACTGGAGATGGGTGTCAGGCTCCAAACTTCCACAACAATGACTAGGCCTGTTAAAAGTTCCCTCAGACCTGAGATAATAAAGTTCTGCCACCTGCAAATGATGATTGGTGAAAACTCCTTTTTAATGGTGGAGCTGCAGCTGTGTAGTAAGCAATCCAATTGTGCTGCCGCCAGGATTCACTGGCGTGTTCGATAGGAGACGTGCAGCACGTGGGAAAACTGTTAAAATCAGAAAGGCCTCTCAAAATGGGATTATGGAGGCACTTAACTGGTTGTTAAGGGCCTTAAGGGCTGATCCCGCCTCTTGGGGGCGGGATGGAGACGGGGTCAGAAAACTCGCATGTGGGAAAATTGCTCAGAGGCGGGATGGAGGCGGGATTGGGCCCGCCCACCAGTTTTTGCAATTTTAGCACCTCGCACGCCTCCAATCTGGCCTCCTCGGGCCTGGCAAAATCGAGCCCTAAATATCTGCAACCACTAAATTTCTAAATTTAGGCAAAATCTGCTGGTGTGGAGCAGCTTAGACTAAGTGTTGTTTTATCAACAGCTTCCTGCAAACAGATTAGCATTAACTTTCTGCAGAATCATGCTTCAGAAATGTGGTTCTCTGGCCTCAAATCCATGAGGGGACAAAGCACGGGCAGGCCAATAGCAGCCGGATATGGGAAAAAAGAAAGATTTGCATTTACATAGCGCCTTTCATGACCACTGGACGTCTCAAAGCGCTTTGCAGCCAATGAAGTACTTTTGAAGTGGAGTCACTTGTTATGTAGGAAGGAGGAGTTAACACCGTGGGGTAGAAATTAATTTTAGGCGGGAGCGCTAAACGGGTGTTATCGAGTCAGCAGCCCATTATCCCCCCCCCCCCCCACCACCCCGCCCGATATTCAGTTCATTGACTTCAGTAGAACTGAATAACATGCTGGGCGTATGTTAGGTGGCCAATGCGACACCACCCATTTAGCGCTATCGCCCAGGACAAATTTCTACCCCTTTAAGACACAAAAACCCCACAGGAAAAGTGGTCCAACCGTGGCTAACAAGAGAAATTAAAGATAGTATTAGATCAAAGGAAGAGGCTTATAATGTTGCCAAAAAAAAGTAGTAAGCCTGAGGATTGGGAGGACATTAGAATTCAGCAAAGGAGGACCAAGAAATTGATAAGGAAAGAGAAAAAAAGAGTATGAGAGTAAATTAGCAAGAGACATAAAAACAGATTGTAACTGTTTCTATAGGTATGTAAATAGAAAGAGATTAGTGAAAGTAAACGTGGGCCCCTTAGAGGCAGAGACAGGAGAAATTATAATGGGCAAAAGGGAAATGGCAGAGACATTAAGCAAATACTTAGGGCTTAATTTTGCCAGGCCCGAGGAGGCGGGATTGGAGGCGTGTGAGGTGCTAAAATTGCAAAAAATGGCATGCGGGCCCGATCCCACCTCCGAGCAATTTTCCCAGAATCGGGGTTTCAGACCCCGTTTCCATCCCACCTCCAAGAGGCGGGATAGGCCCGTAAGGCCCTTAACAACCACTTAATTGCCTCTATAATCCCATTTTGAGAGGCCTTTCTGATTTTTAGACATTTCCCCCATCCTACACGCCTCCTCTGGAACACGCCAGTTAATCCTGGCGGCCTCACAAGTGGATTGCTTAGTAACAGCTGCAGCTCCACCATTAAAAAGGAGTTTTCAGCAATCATAATTTGCAGGTGGCAGAACTTTGTTGTCTCAGGTCTGGGGGAACTTTTAACGGCCTACTCATTGTTGTGGAAGTTTGGACCCTGAGACCCATCTCCAGTGTGACCTCCTGGGAAACCCCTCTCCCCACCTTGACTGAGCATTTCCTCAACTGAGGTATATAGCAGAAACATGGGAACCATTTATTTCCTTTCCTCCTGGACATCAGATTCGGATGACGACCAGCCGCGGCAGCAGCAGAACCCTGAACAACAGCAGGAGCAACAACAGGAGCGCCAAGCTGCTGCTCACCCACCTGAAGTTGCACAGGCCAGAAGGCACCAGCGCATGACCATATTGCTGCAAGGGATGCACTCATGTTGGCCAGATTTGCTTAGCCTGCACAATCAAACACTTTTGTCTCGCATCTTCTTACCAGAGCATCGACAATGGACAAGAACCTGTGGATTCCTATCACTCTAACCACCATACTGACAATTGCAAGTCGCCCTAAGCCCTCAATGTGAAAGTCCCATTTGCGAAATGACACAGGCCACAACTTCAACAGTTTGCCATCAAATCTGTTTATGATACCATGACAAGGATGGCTGGTCCAAATACAATACATCACAGCACACAAGTGACTACCCTTGTGACTACTTGTACATTATCTTCCTCTTACGCGTGCTCCTATGTGGTGCTTCCCCTGTGGTTTCAGCAGATGTGGAGGCCCCTTGCTCACTTTCTTGCTGCTCCTGTCTCGACACCTTAGGCGAGCGTACTCTGGGGTTGTGAACCTGTGAGGGCTCAGCAACAGTCTGCTGCTCCTGTGGCTGTGCAGGGGCTGAGACGCCAACCTCAGTTGGGTGGGGACTCTGGTGGGGCTCTGACCGAGGGCTCTGCAGTGGCATGGTCGTGTGAGCGCTTGGAGAGGAGCCCCCACTTCCTTGTTGTCTGCCACCAACGTCCCTCTCATGGGTCAGCCCCACTTCAGAGCTAGCAAGTGGCTTGACACACCTTGCTGCACTGCAGGGGGGCCATGAGGATCCGTTTCTGCACTGGAAGTCCTACTCCAGAGGACTTCCATGAAGGTCTGGTTTCTATGCTCAATAGCTGACCATCGCTCCTCAAGAGATGAAATTCTATTCTGAACAATGACCATGTTTTCAAGACCCTGGCAATTAAGCTCCTCCATGGCCGTAGCCATCCTCTCCTCTACCGTAGCCATCCTCTCCTCTACCGTAGCCAGCCTTACCATGGAGTTCACCATCCTTTCCACGGAGGTTGCCATCCTTTCCGTGGTGATGCGTTCATGTGCCAATGCCTCCACAAAGGCTCTGCTCATGTTCGTGATGGACTCCTCCATTCGCTCCACACTCACAGCGACCCTGGAGACAAAACCTGCCTGAGACTCCTGCACCTGTTCCTGGAGTTCCAGCACCGCTCTCCTGGGTGGACCCGGAGGCACAGGGTCGACATGCAGCTGAGCCAAGCTGGCAGAGTCCTGCGCCCTCCGACGAGGACTCTCCACTGCTGTCCCTCTCTCCACCATCTGCTGATGCTCACTTGTGAGCTGTGATACACCAGGTACCAACACTATCTCGCGAAGGTCCCACCGAGGTGTGAGTGTCTGCGCTGGTGCTGGGTGCACTGAATTCTGTTGACGCTGCGCCCACAGAGGTTGTAGCTTCCTCTGAGGAGTCTGGAAGCTCAGGCTGTTCCTCCTGGACAGTGGGGATGGGGGCATTCGATGGTCCTGTGGGGGAGTAAAAGAAAGATTAGAAATGTGAGGTCAAGGTTACATGTACAGGAAACTTTGGTTTATCCGGAGGTTGTATGGCCGGAAACCTCGATCTAACGGCAGAAATCAGCAGCCGTTTTGTTAGGTTTTTTTCTTTTCTTTTCTTCTCCTAGCATTTTTTAAAACAGTCAGTCTCTGGAAAGCCTCTCTGAAGCTGTTGCTAAGCTACAGAGACGCTTCCAAGGTATGGGCCGACTGTTTACAAGCTGTTGCTAAGCAACAGTGTTTGTTGTCAGATACGGAGATGAAAACCTCCGTATCCTTCAACATTAGCGCTGGTCTGTCCGGAAGTTTTCATAGATCGGCATCACGCCGGTCCCGTCGGTGCCGGATATCGCGAAGTTTCCTGTACATTGAATAGTGCAGATGATCATAAGTCAATCTGTTAGAGCATCAGATTCATTATCAGTGACTCATGCCATGTCAATGAGAGAGATGCCAAACTATTCTGTCACCAGCTTGCTGTGATGTGCCTGTCTGTCTGTCCCCCACTTGGGAATCCTCCTTGATCCCGGTGATTTCCAGGGCCGCCTCCTCCCAGGCGGTGAGCTAGGCTACTGAGGGTGGCCCTCCTCCTGTCATGGCTCTTTCCCTCTTATTGTGGGCTCTCTTTTCCTGCAATGAGGGACATAAGTTGAGTTTGAGTGAGAATGAAGGAGTGAGTGTAGAGAATGCATAGCATAAATGCTTAGAAGGAGACAAAGGGCCTTCCCTGTGTGTTGTAAGTTGTTATTGTTGTTGCATCACAGTGATAGGGAGTGTGAGGGCTACATGGTCGAATAGTTAAGTGAATGTGACCATAGAGAGAGAGGCAAATGGTAAGAGTGTAGGAATGTAAGTGTCAAGTGGGATGTGGAGGAAGAGGTTAGCAAAGCAGAGTGCTGGTGAGGAGAGGCAATGGGGATCAGATTGAGCGAGATGGGAAAGTCGTACTCACTTTTCCTGTGTGGAGAAGGTCATGAAGCCTCTTCCTGCATTGCAGCCAGGTTCTGCGGCTCATCGATATGGAGTTGACCTCCTGGGCCACTTGCAGCCACACAGCTTTAGTCTGCTGGAGTGGCTTTTTTCTCCCTGAGGAAGGGAAGAGCACCTCCTTATTCGATCTTGCTTCCTCCACCAGAGCTTGGAGGGAGGGCTCATCGAAGCGTGGAACACACTTTTGCCTGCTGGTGGACATAGTCGATCAATGAATTCCTTACTATAATCATCATAAAGTTTGCAGAAGAAGCAAGGCTGCTTGTAGGCCTTAAATCCAGCAGCATTGATGACGTCATCGGAGGTGACTTTCTGTATGAAAAGACTCATTGGGCCAGGGGTTCCCACACACTGGAAATCAATTGCCTAATTAGGGGAAAATTGCACTTTTTCCCCACTTCACTTCGGAGTCGGGGGTCCTGACACGAAAACCACCTGACACGCCCCAGCCCGGCCACACTGGCAAAATTGAGCCCTTTGTATCTGTCTTCACAGTAGAGGACACAAAAAACATTCTGGAAATAATGGAGAACCAAGGGTCTAGAGAGAATGAGGAACTTAAGGAAATCAGTATAAGTAAAGACATGGTACTGGAGAAATTAATGGGACTAAGTGGCGACAAATCCCCTGGACCTGACGACCTGCACCCTAGGGTTTTAAAAGAGGTCGCTGCAGAGATAGTGGATGCACTGGTATTAATCTCCCAGAACTCTCTAGATTCTAGAACAGGCCCCAAGGATTGGAAGGTAGCAAACATAACCCTGCTATTTAAAAAAGGAGGAAGAGAAAAACTGGGAAACTATAGGCCAGTTAGCCTGACATCAGTAGTAGGCAAAATGCTAGAATCTATTATTAGGAAAATGGTGACAGGGCACTTAGAAAATCATAATATGATTAGGCAGAGTCAACATGGTTTTATGAAAGGGAAATCGTGTTTGACATTTTCGCAGATGTAACTAGTAGGATGGATAAGAGGGAACCAGTGGATATAATGTATTTGGATTTTCAAAAAACATTCGATAAGGTGTCACACATGTGGTTATTACACAAAATTAGGACTCGTGGTATTGGTGGTAATATATTAACATGGATTGAGGATTGATTAATGGACAGAAAACAGAGAGTAGGAATAAAGGGGACTTTTTCAGGTTGGCAGGCTGCAACTAGCGGGGTACCGCAAGGATCAATGCTTGGGCCTCAGCTATTTACAATCTATATTAATGACTTAGATGAAGAGACTAAGAGGGAAAAATTCTTTTGATTTGCGCCTCATGTTAGCGCCCTAAGAGGTCATCGCCGTGTGCAGCACCCCGCTCGCGCCCCGGCTGCGATCTTCGGTCGCGCCCCCCTGACTTACCGCTGGACGTTATGTCCGACAGGGTCGGGGGGCCTACCTGTGGCTGGGGTGGCGCAAATTAAAGGGAAGGTGCCGGGCGGCCATTTTTGTTACTGGCCGCTTGCCAGCACCTGCCCACTTTGCTGTCCCCGGCCTTCTGTGCAGCCCCGTCGCGGAGTGTCAGCTGCGCTCCGTGAGCCCAGCACTTCTCTTGAGTGCCGGGCTCTTTTGCCGGCACTCCGATCCCTGGTGGCCCAGCTGGGCCCCAGGTTGCGCTGCGCTAGGCCCTTCCCCTTTAATAAGGGGAGGAAGGCCTGCAGTACCGCGGCGTGACATGTGTAGTGCGTGGCGCTGTGGCACGTAGCGCCACGATATTCACTCGCAGCGCCCCAAGAGGGAGGCGGGGCGCTTCCAGTACCAAATGTCAGATGCGGGGGTGCTAACTTTTTTGGGGAGCTAAAGGTAGCGCCCCGGCAAAGTTAGCGCCCCAAAGGGGGCGCAACCCAATTTTTCCCCCTAAGTGTAATGTATCCAAGTTTACTGATGATACAAAGTTAGATGGGAAAGTAAGCTGTGAGGAGGATGCAAAGAGGCTGCAGAGAGATATAGACAGTTGACTGAGTGGACAAGAACATGGCAAATGGAATACAATGTGGGGAAGTGTGAAGTTATCCACTTTGGTAGGAAAAACAAAAAAGCAGAATATTTTTTGAATGGTGAGAGACTGGGAAATGTTTGCACTCGGAGGAACCTGGGTGTCTTTGTACATGAATCACAGAAATTTAACATGCAGGTATAACAAGCAATTAGGAAAGCAAATGGTATGTTAGCTTTTGTTACAAAGGGATTAGAATATAAGAGTAAAGAAGTCTTACTTACAATTATACAGGGCATTGGTGAGGCCACCCCTGGAGTACTGTGTACAGTTCTGGTCTTCTTACCTAAGGAAAGACATACTTGCCTTAGAGGGAGTGCAACAAACGTTCACTAGACTGGTTCCTGGGATGAGGGGATTGCCCTATGAGGAAAGATTGAGTAGACCAGGCCTTAGAGTTTAGAAGAGTGAGAGGTGATCTAATTGAAACATATAAAATTCTTAAGGGGCTTGACAGGATTAATGCTGGGAAAATGCTTCCCCTGGCTGGGGAATCTAGAACACGGGGTCACAGTCACAGAACAAGGGTTGACAATTTAGTACTGAGATGAGGAGAAATTTCTTCACTCAAAGGTTTGTGAATCTTTGGAATTCTCTACCCCAGAGAGCTGTGGATGCTCAGTCGTTGAGTATATTCAAGAGAGAGGTCGATAAATTTTTGCGAACGAAGGGAATCAAAGGATATGGGTATAGTGCGGGAAGGTGGAGTTGAGGTAGAAGATCAGCCATGATCTTGATGAATGGCAGAGCAGGCGCGAAGGGCCAAATAGCCTACTCCTGCTCCTATTTCTTATGTTCTTATGTTCTTTGTCCCTTGAAGAAAAACATCATTACAATAATATTAATCTACAATAAATTGAAGGTATTGGCCCAGAAATTCGGGTCTCCATGGGTGAGTACGCACGGGGTACTCACCCGTAGGCCCGATGGAAGTGCCGGTTTCCTGCATGCACTGCGCATGCGTGGGAAACCGGCACTTCCGTTCCTCTGAACCAAGAGGTTCAGAGGTCGAACGCATGCGCGGGGGAGGCTGCGCGTGCGCATGGAACTTCGTTTTTTTTTTACAGGTTTTTCCGTGAGGGTAAGTCTGCAGAATTTAGAAATGTAAAAAGCAGGCGTAAGGCCTGCTTTTTACAAGGTATGTGATGAATTAATTAAAATTAAAACATTTTTTCCACAGGTTTATTATTTTTAAATACTTTAAAGCAAGGTAAGTTTATTTTTAGCCCCGTTAGAATATAAAATTATTTTTTTCAAAAATTTAAATTATTGTTTAAAATAGTTATTTCATGTAACTTATAGTTTATTTTAAAAATGTGATTTAAAAAAAAAAATTATTTGAAGGTTTAGTGCTATTTTGGGGCCATAGTATTTATAAGTCTTGACAGGTCTTCCTGTCAGACTTATGAATGGAGCATTCCCTGCTCCTATTGGCTGCCCATGGCCCACGTGATCCCAGGGGACGCATCGCACTAACTGCACCCCTGGGATACGCAAGCACTGCACGCCGGCAGCTGGACCAGGCCCAGGATCAGAATTTCACGGGGCCACTACAGCTCAACTGCCGGCGCACATGTTAAGTGCAGGTTGGGGGCTTACATCCGCGGGAAGCCCCCGACCCGAATTTCTGGGCCATTGTAAGCACTGTAGATGGAAGTATGAAGTTACAAGGAGATATTGGCCTGGAAATTGCAGTCGGATGCTTGCCGCCCGCGTACGCCTCCAAACCGAAAGAAAAGTACGAACTTACCTGGTATCTCAGGTGTGCGGTCCTGGGCCTGCAGGCATTCACCTGCGTAAAGGCCCATGGATCCCGGGGTGCATGTAGTTCGCAAGCATCCCTGGGATCATGTGCGCCAGGCCAACCAATCAAAAAGGTGGCTTCCTATGATGTTTATGGGGATTCCATTTATGTACGGAACCCCATAAGCATAATAGAAATCACCTAATAAATAAAATTTCACACCACTTAAAAATAAATCATCACAGGTTCAAAATTAATTAAAATGCCCTTTCATTAAACATTTAAAATAAAAATGTAATTTTTTGAAACATTTTTAAATGGGACAAAATTTACCTTAACTAATTTTAAATGTAAGTGAATGTTTAAATCATTAAAAAATATATTTTCATATTTATTTTAACCCTTATGCTGGTAAAAGGCGGCCTTATGCCTGTTTTCACCAGGCGTAAGGGTTTCGTGGGCATTCGCTGGGCAGTAGTTGGGCAAATAACCAAACTCTGCACCAGCGAAAGTGAGTTTACAGCCGATGCGGTGGATCTGTCCAAGCGAAACTTGACAGATTGCAAATTTCGGGTTTTCGCGCAGGCGCAGCGCATGTAGAAACCTGGAACTTGCGTTCGCTGTCAGAAGCACCGTAATATCCGGGCCATTAATAGATTAAGTGAATAGACAAAACTGTGGCAAATGGATTTCAATATAGGCAAGTGTGAGGTCACCCACTTTGGACCTAAAAAGATGAATCAGAGTACTTTCTAAATGGTGAAAAGCTAGAAATAGTGGAGGTCCAAAAAGACTTAGAGATCCATGTACATAGATCATTAAAATGTCACGGACAGGTACAGAAAATAATCAAAAAGGCTAATGGTTTGCTAGCCTTTACATCTAGAGGACTAGAATACAAGGGGGTAGAAGTAATGCTACAGCTATACAAAGCCCTGGTTAGACCACACCTGGAGTACTGAGTTCAGTTCTGGGCACCACACCATAGGAGGGATATATTGGTCTTGGAGAGACTGCAGTGTAGATTTACTAGAATAATACCTGGACTCCACGGATTAAATTATGAGGAGAGATTACACAAACTAGGGTTGTATTCCCTGGAATTTAGAATGGTATGGGATGATTTGATCAAACTTTTCAAGATGTTAAGGGGAACGGGTAGGATAGATAGGGAGAAACTTTTTCCGCTGGTTGGGGAGTCTAGGACTAGGGGACACAGCCTAAAGGTTAGAGCCAGGCCTTTCAGGAGTGAAGTTAGGAAACACTTCTACACGTAAAGGGTGGTAGAAGTTTGTAACGTTCTTCCACAAACGGCAGTTGATGCTGGGTTAATAGTTAATTTTAAATCTGAGATTGATAGATTTCCGTTAACCAAAGGTATTAAGGGATATGGGGCAAAGACAGGTATATGGAGTTGGTCACAGATCAGCCATGATCTCATTGAATGACAGAACAGGCTCGAGGGGCTAAACGGCCTCCTCCTATTCCCACGTTCCTATGTATGTTATTCTCCTGTAACATCCCATGACATAGAGGATGCATGCTGCAAATTGACGGTTTATGGGAAATAAAACATAGGCCGCAATTTTGCCAGTGCTCAGAGAGGCGGGTCAGAGGTTAAAGTCCTATTGATTGACGGTGGGTCCCGAACCTGCCGTCAACCCGCCGACAAACAGCTTTCCCAAATGTCGGGTCCCCGATTTGCGAATGGACCTGAAACCTAGCGGCGGGAAACGGATTAAAGGCAATTACCTGCCTATTACCAGGTACTTGTCAGTAGTTTTCAGCCTGTTTTTCGATTTTCCCGCTTCTGGGTCGGGTTTCCCGATGTCCGGACACCACGCCAGGTAAGTGTGGCGTGTTGTGAGTCTGGTGTAATGTTTGTGAAAAGATGACAGCTGCAGAAGTGGTGTGAAGGATCCAATGTTGCACATGGTGAGTTTCAGAGCAAAGAAAATGTTGGTTGCTGCATTTTTAAAACATATACAGATTTCCTTAGCTTACAAGTTTTTAAATTCAACTGTATGTCCAGTGCCACCTCATTGGGAGAACCTCTCTCACCAGTGACAGATCACTTCTGTCATCTCACCTGCAGCTATCTATTCCAGCATATGGAGGGAGTCATTGGAGAGCCTGGGTGCAAGAGTTCACCTTTGTGCAGTGATTGTCTGTGTTTTCAGCACCGCAATGCTGTCAAACACTGAGAAATCAACTGTCAAAATAAAATTGTGCGTGGTCCCTTTAAGGAAACCGGCAGATGACGCATCATCAAATGACATCATCAGACCCGCTTCCTGTTAATTGGCCGGTGGGCGTAACGAGGTCAATCAAGGGAAAATCACAACTGTGGAGCGGAGGCAGCTGGGGGCAGGACCAGAACCCAGAAACCACCTGACACGCAAAATTGCAGCCATAGAGTGGCACTAGCAATGTTATTTATGGTTTCAATACAAGTGGTTTGTTCTCTGTAAGTCCAGGAGTCTGATTACTAATTATCTGTGCCATATCATTAGAAACATTTGCTTCACAGAGCTTTCCGCCAGATTCAGATTGATCGAGGAGCTTACATTTAGTGAGAAGCTACAAAGTGACCTGTGTTGAAATCACATGAAACGCCCCTGCCTCAGCAAAACATATATATATTTTTGAATGAGCTCTTTAAAGAGAAATAACTTAAATCACTTTTGCCCACAGACAGTCTGAAATTTTTAAAAAAAGCTTCAGTGGCAAATGAGTGGAAGCAGAAATCACCAGCCCACTCGGAACACTTTTTATATCTAACACTTGATATAGTGGGATAGCAAAATACTGCAGATGCTGGAAAAACTCAGCAGGCCAGGAAATATCTGTGGAGAGAGAAATAGAGTCAATGGGGTCGATTTTCCTGGAGCCGTCAGGCGGGGTTTCAGGTGTGTGGGGGGGGAAAAATCCCGAATTCGGGGGTCCCGACACCATCCCGCCCAAAACCCCGCTCCACGCAAGTTTCAGAGGCGGCGGGTACCCGCCCCGCACTGGGACCTGCCGACCCCAGGCGGGAAGGGACTAGTGCCAATTAACTGCCTGTTAACAGGTAGTTAACAGGCAGTTTTTAGCCTAATCCCTATTTTGAGGGGTGTCGTGTGGGATTCCCGATGGCTCCAAACCACGCCAGGTTAGAGCAGGCGGGCCGTCGGGTTGAAGGACTTGGAGGGGTCGCGATGTCAGTGTTCAGGTGAGTGATGGGTGCATGAGTGCAAAGGTAAGTGTGTTTGGTGTGTCTAAAGTGTGTAAAGAACTTTTACTTACCTGTACTTACCTTAACAGCCTTTCTTCCTGTAGGCGTCGGGAGCACATCACTCAGCCGGCACTTAAAGCTGAATGGCTGCGATCTGTGAAAAGTGACAGCCTTCAGCTTTGAGTGCAGCTGAGAGTTCTATCTGAGTCTGTGCAGAAGGGCTCATGTTAGAACTCAGACTGTCAGTGTTTGGCAGCTTCAAACAGCTGTGAAACACTGATATTTCATCTGTCAAGAACTCTTGACAGGTGAAATTGCAGTCTGTGACGTCACCTGTTGCCGGGTGGCCCTTAATTGGCCTGCTGAGCCCGCTGGGCGGGCTCAACAAGGTCAATCAAGGGAAAATCGTGCGGATTGGCCGGACATCGATGTAGGCGGGTCTAAAACCCGAAAGTTGTAGTCCCGCCTTCTTCTCGACAGCTTCGGGAAAATCGACCCCAATGTTTCAGGTCGAAACCCTTCTTCAGAACTAAGAAAAAAAGGCAGGCAATAAAACAGATTAAAAGGCAGTTTGGGGGCTGGGAAATGGGGGAGGTGATGAAAGAAGAGACATTAAGAGATATTCAAGGTGAGACGAGATGGTAATAGGACAGGTAAAGAAACAAACAATGGCTCTAGATGAAGTGTGAAATGCGCTGGCAGAGTGAGAGACAGCTGCCATGTGGGAGAGAGAAAAAAAGGAAAGGGCACAAACCAATAGTGTGGATAAAAAATATGAAAATATAATAGGGGCCGAGTTTATGATCTGAAATTGTTGAACTCGATATTGAGTCCGGAAGGCTGTAGAGTGCCTAATCGGAAGATGAGGTGCTGTTCCTCGAGCTTCCGTGGAACAATGCAAGAGGCCGCAGACGGTGAGGTCTGAGTGGGAATGGAACGGTGAATTGAAATGACAGGCGACCGGAAGCTCGGGGTTACCCTTATGGACTGAACGGAGGTGTTCCGCAAAGCGGTCACCCAATCTGCGTTTAGTCTCCCCAATGTAGAGGAGATCACTTGATATAGTGGATTGATTTAGTGTAAAGAAAAGAACTGTTTTCTGCACCTAAGCTCTTGCAATATGTACATTTTTAAATTGCGCTATTAGCAATAAAATGTTGTTGTTAAAATTATAAACAGAATGAGACACACGGGCTCTAATTAAATGTACAGTAATTGTTATTGATTAGAATATCTATTACCCACATAAGGGTAAGACTCGAGCAATTGTGACTGCAAGTAGTGCCTTTGAGCAGTGGAATTGATGCTTTGTTTTCCATGTCAAAGGAGTTTTAAATCAGGGCTCCCTGCATTCAGGAATTTCCTGAGCTACTCTTTTCAGTCCACAGTCCTTTGATCCTCTTCAGATTGCTGCTTCTGTTGTTTGTCACGATTCTCTTGCTCTTTTTAAATGTAAGCATTAATATTCATTTACTGGCATAGTTTTGCATTTCACGATAACCCAGTGACTCACACACAACTAAACCCTTGCGCGTAAACTCGGTGAATATATCAGCCATTTGGACCCTCAAACCCACAGAAAAAGGTTCAGCTAGTGTTGATAACAAACAGGCCTCTTCAAATCACGGTTGACCGAAAGTCGGCGGGCGTTCGGGCGGACTCTTGCCCGATGGCCCGAAGCTGAGCCCGGACCTGTTTACACCGGGTCCCAACTTCGCACCCAAATTTCCCGATCGCCTTGTGGGAGTGAAGCTCCAACAACTCCACACAAGGTCATCAACGCAAGGGGGTTCGTGAGTGCTGCGAGCTTTGGCGTTCCCGCACTCGGGCCTACTCAGGGACGCAGCATATCGTCACTGTCTGGTACGTTTGGTGAGACCAGACATACCAGTTGACCAACTGGCAGCTCTGGGCCCCACGTGGGACTCCAGGGCAAGATTGTGGCCTGGGCTCTTCCCACGCTGCCCCCCACCCCCGCGGAGATTAAAAAAGAAGCAATTTTTAATAATGTTAAGGCAACCCTTTTTGTACCAGGGCTGTGGGGGTACCTACTATTTTCTTCTTGAGGGAGCTGACATTTTTACTCCTTCACCCCCACCCCCATCCCGCCTCCCAGACTCTTCACCAGATTTTCTGGCCACTTTAGCGGAGGTGCCCAAGATGCAGCCCCAGGTTACCAAAGCCATGCAATTTGTATGGCCTCCACATGACCCCACAAATGTTGGTGGAAGCCAGGGGTAGGTGCATCTCGGCACTTAGGTTGAGATATGCTGCCATGTGGCTTTTCAGGGCCATTGTCTTCACACTTAGTTCAGACACCCTGAAAATGTGCAGTCACTTTTCCTTTCCGTTACAAGACGTTCAATATACAGGAAACTCTTTATTATCCGGCACCAACAGGACTGGCGTGGTGCCGGTTTATCAAAAAGTCCGGATTACAGAGAGGTATAGTTTAAAAGGTACGAGAGCTCCGTACACAGCAACAAATCCAGGCTTCCCTGTTGCTTAGCAACATGTGCAGGAACTCCGGCCACAGACCAAGCGTCCCTATTGCTTAGCAACAAGTGCACGAACCCCAGTTACACAGCCACAGATCCAGGAACTGCCACTAATATGAAGTAAAACTTACCTGAATCTACTCCTGAATTTTGCCGGTTAACAGAGATTTCCGGTTATTTAGGTGCCGGTTAAAAGAAAGTTTCCCGTAAGTGGAGCTGGGGATGCCAAACATTGGAGTTCCAGTGCTCCAGGTCTACTCAGAGACTCGGTAGTGGTCCCCAAGCGGGAGGTGCAGGCCATGGCCGTGACCTGGCCTCCTAAAGACTTCAAAAGTACAAATGTTTGATTTTTCAGGGAGCCCCTTTTGTACGTGGGTGGTGGGGCCACCTCAGTTTCTCTTCTGGAGGGTGCCTGGCTCTGGGATCTGCCATATTTTCTGGTTGTTTCAGCATTTATGTGTGTGGGTGAGGGGCATCCGTGCCCCTTGCCCAACAAAATCGTCTGAGCTCCCCCTGAGCCTGTGTACTTTGGCAGAGTCAGTAGCAGAGGTCAGGGAGGGTGCCTCTCGCCACTTATGCTGAGAACACCACCCTTCGGATGTTTGGGGCCTTTGTCCACAGTGAGTCCGTTTATGTTTGATTATGCAATTGCTGAAAACTTTAACCCCTTTACCTCTTTTAATCTGTAATAAACTCATCAGGACTGAATTGAAACTTATAAAATTCTAACAGGACTAGACAGATTAGATGCAGGAAGGATGTTCCCGATGGCGGGGGAGTCCAGAACCAGGGGTCACAGTCTAAAGGTAAGGGGTAAGCCAATTAGGACAGGGATGAGGAGGAATTTCTTCACCCAGAGAGTGGTGAACCTGTGGAATTCTCTACCACAGAAGACAGTTGAGGCCAATTCATTAAATATATTCAAGAAGGAGTTAGATATATTTCTTAAGGCTAAGGGGATCAAGGGATATGGGGAGAAAGCAGGGACCGGGTACTGAATTTGGATGATCAGCCATGATCGCATTGAATGGCGGAGCAGGCTCGAGGGGCCGAATGGCCTACTCCTGGTCCTATCTTCTATGTTTCTATGAATAATGAAGAAAGGCAAGAAACATGATCTTATCATCCTTGAAAGCAGACAACTATTAGGTGACTTTATGGAGGTATAGGAAATAATAAACGTTAAAGTAAAGGTAGATCCGGAACCCTACTTCAAACTAAACCATGGCAATAGGACAAGAGGACACAGGTTCCAACTAGTAAAAGGCAAATTTAGGACTGATGTAAGGAATAAAAACAGAAAATACTGGACACTTTCAGTAGAGTCAAGCAGCATCTGGGGAGGGAGAAACAGAGGTAATGGGGGGAATTTTGCCAGTGCTCAGGGATGGTTTTGGAGGTGGGACTGTTGGCAAAATTGCAAAGATTGACAGCGGGTCCCGAACCCGCTGTCAACCTACCTCCATACAATCTTCCCAAGTGTCGGGTCCCCGATTTGCACAGGGACCCGACACCTAGCGGCAGGAAGAGGATTATAGGCACTTAACTGCTTGTTAACAAGTAGTTAACAGGCAGTTAACAGGCTTTTTTTCAATTTTGACAGGTGAACTGTGGATTTCCCGACGTCCGGACACCACGCCAGGGTAAGTGTGGTGTGCTGTGGGTCTACTGTAAAGTTTGTGCATTGCTGACAGCTGCAAAAGTGGTGTGAAGAATCCAGTGGTACACTGGTGAGTTTCAAAGGTAAGAAAATGTTGGGAAAATCATTTTTAATGTATTTAGACTTTTCTGTAGGTAACAAGGTTTGAAGTGTTTGTGTAGTCCCACCTCATTGGGAGAACCTCTCTCACCAGTGACAGATTGCTTTTGTAACCTCACCTGCAGCTGCCATCTGTTTTATCCTAAGGAGAGAGTCACTGGAGAGCCTGGGTGCAAGGGCTCACCTTTGTACAGTGATTGGCAGTGTTTGCAGCACCTCCATGCAAAAATCATCTGTCAACAAAAAATGTGCGCGGCCCCTTTAAGAAAACCGTCAGATGACACGTCATCAACTGACGTCATCTGACACCGGCTTTCTCTTACTTGGACGGCAAGCCTGCAGGGCGGGCTTAACAAGGCCATTTGACGCAAAATAGCGTCTTTGCGTCAGACGCCGTTGGGGGCGGGATCGGAACCCGGAAGGCAGCTATGCTGCTCCCAACTTGCACCGAAAGGTAAGATGGCGGCCAACGTTTCAAGACGATGGCCTTTCATCAGAACTGATGCAAGGAAGTTATTTTTTATACAAAGAGGAAATAAAGACAGGAAATGAACTTGTGGATAGCATAATGGATCACAAAAACCCTGATTGTGGTCATCATCATATTACTGTTTGTGGGAGCTTGCTGTGTGCAAATTGGCCACCGCGTTTCCCACATTGCAACAGTGACTACACTCCAACAGTACTTCATTGGCTGCAAAGCGCTTTGAGACGTCCGGTGGTCGTGAAAGGCGCTATATAAATGTAAGTCTTTCTTTTTCTGTGGAAACTTACTGGATGGATGAGCTGAATGGCCTTCCTTATCCTTCCGCATTCCTATTTTTCTTGTGATCTCACATTCTGGTGACAGCCTGGTAAATAATGGGTGCAGTGTGATTGTATCTGTCTGGGCTGCTGATTGATGGAAGTGACGGTGCCAGTGTGCTGACTGTTGCTTTATCCCTGCACCTTGAACACCACTGGCTTTTCCACCTTCTGTGAAGAGAGCAGATGGGAAATTTTAATAGCTAAGCGTACTTATGAATTTAAGATTTGCATTTTTATTATGAGCCTGGTACCTTTTCTAAGTGTTTCTTTTTGTAATCATTTAACCTAACGTGCTTCACACAGCACAGATCTGGATTAGTTCTGGACCGCAAATGATTAACATTCCTTTCTATATCTAGGTCCCAGATCTAAACGTGCTCTTGCCTTCAGCAGAAATCTATGTGTCACTTACTGGGACCAGCTAAACCTTCCTCTTAGTGCTTGACAATCCTGATTTTAGTCAGAATACACAAGTATTTAGATGCTGAAAACACCCTCAAACAAACACCCTCAAACAAACACCCTCAGGCACAGTTCCATTTGTAATTATGCTGTCTGAGATGTGGATGTCTGGACAGGAATCTGAGCTAAAAATAACCTGAGCGCCATTATATGAGATTCTTACTGACAAGATTTTAACCACACTACCTTAAAACTAATATGACTCTATTGCTATATTAATTTCTTAATAACAAAAGAATGAACATTACAACATGAGCATAAGAATGTATGGAATGAGGAAAGGGCATTCTGCTCCTTCCACAGATCTACCCTATCACGAACTCTACCCCACTTTCTAAATCTTCTGTTCTCCAACGTTAATCAATCAATATTTATCCATCCGCACATTGCTACTGAACTAAGGCTGTCTGCAGACCGCAGATAAGCATGCTGGGCACCCACCCTATTCCTGCTGGCCTCCCGGCAGCTACCACTTCTGCTACATCTTCAGCACCTGCAACCTACGTTTCCTCATCACCAAATAATGGGTGTAAAGTGGCTGTATCTGCCTGGGCTGCTGCCTGATGGAAGTGACGGTGCCAGTGTGCTGACTGCTCCTTTGTCCTTGCACCTTGAACACCACTAGCTTTTCCATCTCTTGTGAAAAGAGCAGATGGGAAATAGCTAAGCATACTTACAAGTTTGGGGTTTGCACTTTCATGACATGAATTTTGAAGCACTTGTGCAAAATCAGTGGTTGTGGGCACTTTGATGTAACCTGATGAAAATCATGCAATATATGATTAATAAATGCATATCAGATAGCCCATACTCCCAAGGAGCAGAACCGGCCAGACCATCTCTCACTATTCATTCTATAGCGTTCTTTCTGCGATTAGTTAGTGGCTTGTGCTGCCAGAGTTCACCATCTATTCCAGTCCCTTTGTTCAGTGCAAGTAATCTTTAAACATAAGAGCGGTGTGAATTTGGGCAGGGTAGTAAATGCTGTGTAAATTCCTTCCAGCCGTACATTCTTTGTTACATCTTTCTAACATTTCTCAGAGTGAATACAGCATGTACACTCTCTCTCTTTCTCTCTCTCTCTACATTTTTATACACATATATAAAAATTATATATATTCTTCATCCCTCTCTGAAGAATGCCTGAATGATGTCTGCAAATTCATTCCCCTATCTGTATCGATGCAGCTTTTTATCATTGATTTATTTAGTAACTCCTAGTTTGGAATTAATCACCCATAGATGTCCTTCATCTCCATATGATGACAAGGTGATATTGGGCCAGAAATTCGGGTCCCCACGGGTGAGTACGCGCTGTGTACTCACGCATAGGGCCAACGAAAGTGCCGGTTTCGTGCATGCACTGCGCATGCACTGGAAACCGGAACTTCCGTTCCCTTGAAGGAAGGGGTTCACAGGTCGACCGCGTGTGCCGGAGAGGCAGCGCGTACACCTGGAACTTCCGTTTTTTTACAGGTTTCTCTGGGAGGGTAAGTCTCCAGCAGCTGCGCGTTTAAAAAGCAGTCGCAAGGCCTGCTTTTATAAGGTAAGTGGTGAATTAAGTAAAATTAAAACATTTCTTTCCACAGGTTTATTATTTTTAAATACTTTTAAAGAAAGGTAAGTTTATTTTTAGCCCCATTAAAAACTGTAATTAATTTTTTCAAAAATTTAAATTATTGTTTAAAATAGTTATTTTATGTAATTTATAGTTATTTTAAAAATGTGATTTAAAAAAAATTTATTTGAAGTTTTAGTTAGGTTTTGGGGCCGATCTCTATTCATAGATTTGACAGGTCTTCCTGTCAAATTTATGAATGGAGATTCCCTGCTACGATTGGCTCTCCATGGCCCACGTGATCCCAGGGGACGCTTCGAACTAACTGCGCCCCTGGGATACGCAAGCACTGCGCGCCGGCAGCTGGAGGAGGCCCAGGATCGGAATCCCACGCGGGCCCACAAAACAGCGGCAGGCGCATTAGGTAAGTGCAGGTCGGGGGCTTGCACCCGCGGGAAGCTTCCGACCCGAATTTCTGGGCCAGTGTTTGCTTACCTTAGAGAACTTTTTCAAGTCAATAACACTTGGTCCTTTCCCTCAGGTCCTCACAATAGTTATCCTGCTGTTGGCCGGTCAGTAACATGCTGTAATGCTCTTTGAGCTATTTTGAGCTGGATTCATAATATTCCATAATACTATGGAAATTAACATTTTAATCATAAAAAGAAGAAAACACTCTTTGGCGGAGAAATTCACCTGGTTTGTACCTCCCGTTAGCACCTGCGGGGGGCCGTAACGGGGCGCTAAGGGGTTACTGACCAGGCGCGGCGAATTCACTGACGCCCGCGAACTTCCTTGGCGGATTTGCGCTGGCACTAAGACTTACCGCCTCACACTCTTGCGCCCCGAAGATCGTGATGTCATCCGGTGCGCAGCACCCCATTACCGCCCTGAATCTGATATTCGCTCCCGCCCCCCCCACTGCATCACCAGGCATCAACAACGGCAGCTGCAGGAGGCGCCGTCACTCGGCTGGCCGCTTGGGGAGCGCCATTTAAAGGCAGTGGTGGTCAGGTCGTGCAAAATTTATTTATGTCCCCATTCTGGTGCCTCCTGCTTTCTTTTGCCTCTGTGATTGCTCAGCCCTGCGCTCTCTTAGAGTGCTTGGGGATGCTATACGCGTTACGCAGGTGCCATCGCCCAACAGACACAGCCTGAAGATTCATTCAACGCAGCATTGGCCCTTCCCTTTAAGGGAGGGAAGGAGCCTGTAAAGACGGCAGCTCTGCCCCGAACATTGCTCAGCGCTCTACCAATACCGCCCCTCTCACTCCCTTTAGCGCTCTGGGGGAAGTGGTAGCGCTCCACTTTCCTCTTGGAGCGCTAAAGCGGAAGTTCCTGGCAACAGCAAATCTTTTTCGCCCAGCGATACTTTTGCGCTTCCTGAAAAGTTATAGAAACATAGAAGATAGGAGCAGGAGTAGGCCATTCGGCCCCTCGAGCCTGCTCCACCATTCAACGAGATCATGGCTCATCATCCAAACGCAGTACCCTGTCCCTGCTTTCTCCCCATATCCCTTGATCCCTTTAGCCTTAAGAAATATATCTAACTCCTTCTTGAATATATATTGCCCCAAACGGGGCATGACGCAATTTCTAGCCCTTTGAGTTTTAGCTATAAAAGTGCATCAAATGCAACTAAACAAACAACAAAACTTCACTTTTGTTATATTACATTATATATTAACAGGCACTATATTCATGAAAAAATGTGTCCACACCTTAACATTTTGGGAAAAAAAGAGGAAACACAATGCATCATTTACGCCAGTGCTGGGAGAGACATTTTGTGTAATTGAATTGTGTACAGGTAGACTACCCTTTATCCGAACTTCCGAAAACCGAAACCCTCTAGCGTAAGTCGTGCGCACGACATGACCAGAGTGGCGCACGACTTACGCTGAGCAGAGGGTCAGCGTAAGTCGTGCGCGCGGACCCCCGCCGACCCCCCCGCCGACCCCGACCCCCCCGCGGACCCCCCCACGGACCCCCGCCGACCCCCCCGTCGACCCCGACCCCCGCCGACTTACGCTGAGCAGAGGGTCAGCGTAAGTCGTGTGCACGACCCCCCGCCGACCCCCCCGCGGAACCACCTGACTCTCTTCCAAAGGCTCGAAAGCAACGAGAGCTCTGAGCCCGCGGCGCTGCCGGCCCCTGTTCCGACCGAGCACGACGACCTGTTGGTGGAAATGCGGAACTTCATTGCATTCCAGGCTAGCAGCGACGGACAAGCCACGACTGCGGACCCCCCCCGCGGACCCCCGCCGACGCGGACCCCCCCGCGGACCCCCGCCGACCCACCTTCCGAAATCCGAAATTTTCCAAAAACCGAAACACGGCTGGTCCCGAGATTTTCAGATAAAGGATAGTCTACCTGTACTTGTTTACGAGCAAGCAAAATGTTTGCAAAATATTCTTTCACAACGATAGTGCTCCTTTACAATATGTTTAATGCAAATTTTATTTTAAGATTCTTGCAATAATTCTGTTTTTCCTGCTCTTCCTCAGTAACACATTGGATAAGATATTCCATTTTTACATTTCAAATCACTACAGATAAGACTTAGGATTGAATAGCAGATTTGGGCGATGCACTGTGAACTTAGCTGAATCTGTCTCTCACTCTCAGTTGACTTGTGGCTGTCAATCAACTGAGAGTGAGAGGAGATGTCTTTCAGAAGGAGTAGATGCTGCCTGACCAAGCTCCTTGACTTTTTTTGAGGAAGTGGCATCCCAAGTGGACATTGGAAAGCCCCATGATATAGTGGGTCTAAATTCCAGAAAGTCTTTGATCAATTTCCACAAGGTTAAGGCAGTGGTTATCTGTAAAACTTTGAGGTGGAAAAGGAAGTGGCTGAAAGAGGGGAAGCAGTGGGTAATAGCTAGGGGAGTGATGTCAAGTTAGGGGGTGCACTGAGTGGAGCGGTCCAGGGCACTGCTGTTTCTAATTGACATAAATTACCTGGATTCATAGGGGGTGATTTTGCCAATGGGGGCGCGTTGGAGGCGGGACTGCTGCTTGTCGGGTTTCAGTCCTGTCTCCATCAACTTCTGGCCAACCCACGCTATTTTCCCTTGATTGACCTTGTTAAGCCCACCCAGCGGGCTTCGCAGGCCAATTAAGGGGAAGGCGGCTACAGAGAAAGTCAGCGTATGATGTTTCATCTGTCAAAAATTTTTGACAGATGAATTGTCATCGTTTGACAGCTCTGTGAAGCTGTCAAACACTGACATTCTCTGTTGTTTGATGAGTCCTTTTGTGAGCAGAAATTTGATGGTTGTTGCATCGGAGAATGCAGCAGCCATTCTGTCATCTCTGCCGGTGAGATGCTGGAGTCTCCGGTTCCCCAACTGTTGAAGCCTGCAGGAAGAAACAAAGGTAAGTAAACATTTTCTATCACTTTTCACTCACCTCACATATTCACCTCTCCACACTTGCACCCATCACTTATCTCCACAGCGCACTTTTGCACCCCTCCGACTCCCTCCGACCCACTGCTCACCTCGGTGACCCTGGCGAGGTTTCCCAATGTCAGGAAGCCCGTGCCGCTGGTGAATGAGGATAATCCTCTTAACTGCCTCTTAACTACCTGTTAACAGGCAGCTAAGTGGCTGTAATCCCGTTCCCGCCTCCAGGAGACGGGACTCAGTGCAGGTCGGCTACCCACCTCCTGGGAAGATGGCACAGGGGCGGGATGGGTACCTGCCCCCAGATTCTGCCATTTTCCCGGCAGTCCCGCCTCCAAACCCGCCTCCCCAGGGCTGGCAAGATCCAGCCCATAAACGCAATATAAGTTCATAGAAAGGGCTGGAGACCTGTTATGTCAGATACTTGCCCGTCCCTTCTTGTGCTGTATCAGGCTTTTTTTTTGTGCAGATTCTAAAAATTAAAACCTGGCTGGGAGAGTGTACAAGGATATAACCCACCCCTTGGAGTTCAAATATTGGTTACAGACTGCTTAGACTTGTGGTTTACCCTGTCACCTGAATCTCCCAGGTGGCTTTGTAACACACTCCTGGCCATCTGTCAGCCTCTGCTTAACTGATTTATAGATTTGTTTTGTCACAAGAAGACCAACACTGCTAAACCTACTTGCAGTGTGGTAGGAGACTTTATTTGTAGTTGTTTTCCAATTTTTCCAATCAGTTTAGATGCATAGGGGTAGAAATTCGGTTGTTTGCGCCACTCGTTAGCACCTAAAGAGGCCGACAAGTGGGGCGATAACCAATGAGCGCCCGGGTGCTGCGATCCCTGCGCCTTTCCCCATATTGAGCGGGCATTTAGTGCCGGTGCTAAACCGTTGCGCCCGCTCACCGGCGCAAGCAGATCATGACGTCATTTCAGTGTGCAACGCCTTTGGGATGCCCCGGACCGGAAATTCAGTGGTGCCCCCCTCCGTTCCGGCTGGCGCTAATAAGGACAGCTTACCTGGAACGTTCCCCAGTCGCTGTCGGGCTGGGGGGGCGTTCTTTAAAGGGGACTGCTGTGGTATAAAAGCAGCAGCCATTTTTGGAGCACAACTTCTTCGAGAGTTACAGAGAGTTGCTGAGCTGCACACTGAGAGCCATTTCACCACTGAGCCAGCGCTGGCAGAAGAACTTCAGCCTTCTGACCATCACCTTGCTGTTGGTGAGCATTTCAAACGGGGAAAGTTTCTTTGCACACTTATTATGGGGGCTGCATTGGAGGGGAACGTGCTGCTGCTGAATCATCTTGAGAGGGCACAGAGACGCAGGGAGAGAGGGGCAGGCATGGCCAGACGGAGGAGGGCCAACAGACGTCGCCACACAAGACCTTACGCTGCCAGGGTTTTCCGACAGCAGTTTTCCTACATGTCGGAGGAGCAGTGTATCAGAAGGCTGCGCTTTAGAAAGGAGGTGGTGACTGAGCTGTGCTACCTGCTTCAGCCAGATCTGCAGCCTCAGATAAGGTGCAGGACATCTCTGTCGGTGGCTGTGAAGATGACTGTTGCCCTAAACTTCTACGCAAGCGGTTCCTTTCAGGCCACAACTGGGGACATAGCCAACATCTCGCAGTTCGCGGTGCATTGCTGCATCCGTCAAGTGACTGATGCCCTGTTTAAAAGGAGGCGGCAGTACATCTCCTTCCCAATGACCCCAGACAAGCAGCGGGAGCGCGCAGAGGGCTTCGCAGCAATAGCGGACTTCCCCATGGTGCAGGGTGCCATTGACTGCACGCACGTGGCTTTGCGGGCGCCTGTATTGAATGCGGAGGAGTTCCACAACCGCAAGGGGTTCCATTCCTTGAATGTCCAGCTGGTCTGTGACCACCGACAGCTGATCCTCGCAGTGAATGCCCAGTTCCCTGGCAGCAGCCACGATGCCTTCATCCTGCACCAGACTTCTGTTGCAGACCTTTTCGAGGCCCCGGCTCACCCAGGAGGCTGGCTTCTCGGTGAAAAGGGCTATCCTCTGTGCCCGTGGCTGATGACCCCGCTCCGTTCGCCCAGCACCCCTGCTGAAGAACGCTACAATGCGAGCCATCAGGCGACGAGGAACATTGTGGAGCACACAATCGGCGTGCTGAAGCAGCGGTTCCGCTGTCTGGACCATTCCGGAGGAGCCCTGCAGTACTCACCTGAGCGAGTCTCCCACTTTGTGGTTGTATCATGCTGCATAACCTCGCTATCCTACGTACCCAGCCAATGCCACCAGACATTGAAGCACCAGCGGAGGGGGAGGAGGACCAAGACGGGAGGGAGGCACAAACTGGAAGGGCCGTCCGTCAGAGGCTGATCAGAAGTCGCTTCTAGGCCCCTCTCAGGGAATGCTTGCTGCCATTCCAAGAACAGGAATGGAACCGTTCTGATACCCCAAAGCCTGTGAAGGGCAAAATGAATGTAAATAGCAGACATGGCCATTGTAAATAAAGAAAGTTGTTTATTTTACAAAATGTGCTTCCTTCCAGCATGACAAAGCAATGGCAACAGAAAGCAAAACTAACAGACTGCCACATAAGTGACTCGCACACCCGGGAGACTGTCCAAAACATCACTAACATTCAGACCAGCATCCTCGGCCTTGATTTCTACCAGTAACAGGTATCAGCAGCACCTTCTACTTTTTCCCCCTCGATGGTGATCTGCTTCGCTTGCGAGACTGGCCCCTTCCCTCCCTGCAGCTCCTCCGTAATGGGACCCCAATGGCTGCAGCAAGGCTGGGGGAGGCCTGCTTACTGTCTGAAAGCACAGATGCCCCTGAGGGATGGCCTGGACGAGCTCTGGGCCTGGAGGGCCCGGCTGCTGACTGCTCCAACTCTGCATGGGTGGAAGCAGTCTGTCCTACAGGTGGTGGCAGCTGCAGTGGAGACGTGCCAGTGGTGGCATCAGGAATACTGTGATCCTGAGAGCGGACAGCAGCTCCCTGGTCGGCTGACACACTGGCACTCTGACAGGGCAGCACCGCAGCATGCGCAGCAATCGGCTGGTCCACAGATTGCTGGCCTGCTGTGGTGCTGCAAGGGCCCCGGGTAATCCTGCCCGATCCAGCGAGGGTGGCAGCAGTCGTTGGTCGCATGGTCTCAATCTGCGTCTGCATGAGACCAGCGAGTGACTGCGTGGCAGCACTCAGCACTTGCGTGGCAGGTGCCAGTGCTTTGGTGAAGCCCTGGACAATCCTTTCCAGTGTTGCCCCGAAGTCCTGGACAGTCCTTTCCAGTGCTGCCCCAAAGTCCTGCGCACTCCTTGCCAGTGCTGTCCCGAAGTCCTGCACACTCCTTGCCTGTGCTGCGCCGAAGTCTTGGACACTCCTTGCCAGTGTCTCGATGGATTCAGGCATCCTTGCCACTGCAGCCATGAGCTCAGCCCAGCCTGGGCGCTCATTTCTGCGAGGGCACACACCTCTTCTGCGCTCTGTGCAGCAGCACTCGCGGCCTGACTCGCCCTCCGGGGAGACGGCCCCCGAGCTTCCCTACCCCCCTTGCGTTGCTGCAGGCCGCTGGTTCCTGGAGCTGGTTCCTCCTCAGAGCATTCCCCCCCGCTCCCCTCCAGGGAAGGAGTCTCCCCAGTCTGCAGATGGGCTGGCTCGCCTGAGGGTGGTAGGGATGGTCCGGCTTCCTCCTGCTCGTCGCCTCCGGAGTCAGTGGCAGTGGCAGCTTGAGGGCCCGGCTCCCGAGCTGGTGATGCAGCACCTGAAAGCAGGGAGGTTGAAGAGTGGCTTTAGCGAAAGGACAGGGTGGCAGCAAGGGATGCATGAGTGCTGCAATGCTCTGACTTGGGTCCAGAGTGAAAAAGCATGCTGGTGGGGGGAACAAGTGGAAGGAGAGAGTTCAAAAAGGTGATGACCTTACCATCGCTGTGCACAATGGGGTCGGCAGCTCCAGTGATGACGGGACCACTCATCCGGCTTGCAACAATCTGGTGGACTCGCTCCTCGAGGTCTGTGAGGGTCTACAGGTGAGGCCGGCCTCCCCCGGTACGAAGCTGCTCCCTGTGGTCCCTGGCCAGCTTGGCCTGCAAGAGAAAGGACGGGAAGTGAAGAAACATGCTGCACTGAGCTGACATCACGTGTCCCCCATGGTAGAATAGCCCTTACATTATGCACTGTGCTGACATCACATGCCCCCCATGGTAGAATAGCCCTTCCATTATGCACTGAGCTGACATCACATGCCCCCCATGGTAGAATAGCCCTTACATTATGCACTGAGCTGACATCACATGCCCCCCCCATGGTAGAATAGCCCTTACATTATGCACTGAGCTGAATGTGCATGTGTGTTTCCAGAAAGGGCCATGGGTGCTGGATGACAGCTGGCCATTGGGGCTTCGCTAACCCTCTGGCCATAAAGTGAGGTGCAGATGGAGGGATGAAGATGAATGTGAAAAAGGCACTCACCCTAACGACCCGAGTGAGGTCGTTGAACTTCTTCCTGCATTGCACAGCAGTCCTGGGCACCATGCTGCTGGAGGTGACTCTTTGGGAAACCTCCCTCCAAGCTCTGCGGCATTCGGTTGGATTAGGCCTCCTGCCATTCTCCGGGTACAGCACACCTCGCCGGCGCTCCACTGCGTCAACCAGAGCATTCAATGCCCCCTCGCTGAAGCGCCACGCTCTCTCCCTGACCCTCCATATCTTGGAAGTTTTGGCCGCCACAGGTAGGGCACCGCCGAGTTTGTGGCCTACAAGGCGCAGAGTGTGGCTGCAGATGAGAATCGATCCACCCCTTTTAAGAGTTGGCCGGCGCCAGCGTGTCTGGGTCAATTCGATTATTGACAGCACCTGCGCTGCACCCGCCCGCGGAGAAATTGTGTTGCGCCGCCGGGTTAGCGCCTTAAGACTACCGTGCAACACCTGATTTAGTGCCGCGATCACCTTCAGGGGCGCTACAACACAATATCGTGCGAGGTGGCGTGAATTTGCGCCTGGCGCAAAACTTTGTGCACCGCCAGTACTAGCGCCCCAAACAGGGCGATACCCAATTTTTCCCCCATAATCTTCGCTTTTAACCTTGTTATCATTTCTCAGAACTCTTCTTCCTCATGAAGTCATAATTTTTGTAATTGTTTCCTCACTTTTATTTACAGCCAGTAGATGATGGGCTGTGTAGGCCCAGACCCCTCTCAAATATCAGTGTGGGCGATTTTGATATATGGCGTGTCAGTCACAGAAACTGTCACTTATAAAGGAATTGTTCCTCGGATTTCACCATTGACTTGCGTGGGAGAATTTACCGGTTAATGGTTCACAGGCTTCAGTTAGTGACTTTGTAGATGGTAGGCGGTGATAAAAAAGAGAATCTAACAGACTGCTGTGGCAGATTCCACACATTTTGCCTCTGGGCCAAAGGATTTGATTTTAACATAAGCCACTTAGTGTCACAGTCCCTAATATTCTGTACCGTGACCTTTGACATAACAAAGACTGGGGTAAATGTATCACTGCCGCGGTGCCATTGAGTTACATTGGCCGGGATTTTGCTCACCTCGGTGGGTCCAGGGCGGGCGACGTCGGAGGTGGGTCCCGACCTCGCTGCTGGCTCCATCCCGCTGTCTAAAATTATTTTCCGTTGATAGGGCTTGTTAATCCCGCCCAGCGTGTTTCCCGGTCCAATTATAGGAAGCGGGTCAGCTGACGTCATTTCATGACGCGTCATCAGCCGGTTTCCTTAAAGGGACCATGGCCAACTTTATTTTGACATTTGTGCTGTCAGTGTTCTACAGCATTGAAGGGCTGCAAACACTGACAATCACTGCACAGAGGTGCAAAGCTGCACCCAGGCTCTCCCATCACTCATTCCATAAGCATATGGAGGGAGTCCGAGCACGCAGGGAGGTCCTCTTCCCTTCCGATGGGCGGAAGAGACCTCCGCAGGAGACCAACACAGCCTTGTTGCACATTGCACAGGAGGGCACAAGCAGGGATGTGGTCAGGAGGACCTGAGTGCAGTTGGGCAAACGTTTCAATGATCTTATTAGATCAGGAACCGTTAGTACAATGCCACACTCAACTGCATCCTGCTGTGCCTCTCATCACATCACCATCACTCTGCCTTCCCTACCCTCCTCCTGCACATCCTTGCTCACACCAACTTACCTTGGACCTCCACCCATCCCTCTCTATCTACATTATCACATCCCCATCTCACTAGCCACCCCTCACACTCACCCTCATCCTAGTGCAATCATACCAACTAACAACACACAAGGGTATTCACTGGGTGTTTTATCCAATGTTCATGTAAAGTTTCTGCTAATGTAGTGTCAAACATTGAAACCTTTATTTTCAACGCTTTGCGTTCCTGGACAAATTTGTGTGCACCTTTGGAAGTGGCTTAGTGAGTTCCAGTGAATGGTGAAACATAACAGTACCCCCCGCAACGGTGGTGAGTGTGAAAGGAATGGCTTGGGCATTGTATGGATGCTTTATGGTGCTGGTGTGGGGTGGTGCCAACCTGGCGCATCATGTGGCAACCAGGGTGTACAGCGTCAAGTGAAGTAAATATGGCCATGGTGAGGCCATCCCTGGCAGCAATGTGCTCGGGTGCTGATGCCCTCTGTCCTGTGCAGCATCAGGTGATTGCGGAGAAGGTTGGTGTTGTTGTTGGTGTGCCTGGTGCTGCTGGTGTTGGGGCTGATCGTGGTAGGATTCTGAAGACCCAGGTGAGACAGTATAAAGGGCACCCGTGTTGATGAAATAGATGGCAGGTGAAGTAGAGATGACAAGCAATCTGTCAATGGGGAGAGAGTTCTTCCAATGAGGTGAGAGTGGATGGAGAGTGGAACGTGGAAAGCCTGCAGAATCTGTGCTAGAAATAGACTGAGAAACAGCTTGTGGCTGAGGAAAGTGATTATCTGTCAGATGGGAGCTTTTACTGTACATTTGAAGCTGTCAAGTAATCAGCTGGAGCAATGGCCACTGAATAATGGCCGGAATTTTCCGGTGGGTCAGCGGGTGGCCACTGAACTCCCACCGGAGGTTGACAGCTGTGGTCCCCAAACAGCGTGGTTCCCGTGGCCATGAAGTTAAAGTGAAAAAGTAAGTTAAAAAAGCCTGTTAATGATCTGTCCACTAGATGTTAATGAAATTAATTGGGTTGCCTGCTGCTGCGTGTTGGGTCTGCTCAGCGCTGACAGACCCTACATTGAGAAAGGCACGTGGCGGCGTGTAGACAGCGGGGTCTCGACCCGCTGTCAAAAAGAAAACACTTTCCCACCCGACCCGCCACCGATCCCACCCGCTGACCCACTGGAAAATTACGGCCATTATCATTGTAGCTTGCAGCACGAATGCCATTCAGCGACATAACACAGCAAGCATCACACTCCAATTCCAACCCATAGCAGCAATGCAGTGGGTCCATAGACAGTATATTAATATGTAGGAGGTGGCAGGAATGGCAATCTATTGATCTTGGGGTTCTTGCAACTGTTGCTACCTCAAAGATGGTGAAGCAATAATACCGTGCTGCCATTTGCAAAATAATTAATTTTTTTCAAAAAGGCTTGCTTGCAAAGTCAGACTGTGGGTAGGGCAGGAGTTTACAATGACTTTGATGGATTTTCCACTACACCACCCATTCCCTATTCATTTTACCATTTGCACTGCCGATGAGCTGATTTTCATAATTTTCCAAGATGCTGTTGCATCTGTGTGCTAACATTTCACCAAAGGCATTTGTGGATGAAACAGATTTACCTGGTTTTGTTACAAATACAGAGGCCGTTTCATCCTTGCATTGGGAACACCTGATTCACTTAGGTGAGATGTATATGCTTTCGACCCAAGCACAGAAGAGCACCCATGTTACATCAGTGTGAATTTTCCATTTCCCACACCAGCGATGTGAGAGTGCCAAATGATGGAAAGCCCTGGGCTGTGGACTCATACACACTTCGGACTGGTTTAAGATTTTTCCAAATGCACTTCACTTGGGATCCTTATAACCGGCAGAAGAAGAGAACTTCATCTCATCAGTTTGGGCTAGCTAGTTTTGAATCTAAAGAGGAAAGAACAGTGTGCTTAGCTAACACACTGCATTATCCATGATCCAAATAGTCTCATTGACATTAATCATCTATATTGGCCCAAACTGGGTATTTAGCAGGTCACACATGCAAATATTTATACACATTCTTTTAAATAGCAGTATAGGACCACAGGAACAGCAGTAGACCATTCAGCCCCTCGAGCCTGTTCCGCCATTCCATTAGATCTTGGCTAATCGTATCTTAACTCCATTTGTCTAACAAAAATCCATCAATCTCAGTTTTGACATTTCCAATTGACCTAGCCTCAACAGATTTTTGGGGAGAGTCCCAGATTTCCACTACCCTGTGAATGAAGAAGTGCTTCCTGACATCCCTCCTGAACGGTCTAGTTCTAATTTTAAGGTTACATCCCCTTGTCTGAACTCCCCCCACTATAGGAAATAGTTTCTCTCTATCTGCCCTATAATGTACTTTAAATAAATATAACAAAGCTCAAAGCTAACTATGTATATGTTAATAAATCAGCAATCTGCACCTTCTTAGGGAGAAGCATTGTTAACAGTTTTATGTAACATTTTTAGAACTGTTCAGTTGCCTCTGTCCTCCTGGCATGTTTCTGTAAGGAGTACATTCAGGAGGCACAACAGGAAGTGGTGGATTATGGACAGAGCAGGATACTTGATGTGGTGCAACCTCCTGTGACATATCCCATAAATTTCTATACTTACTGCAGTTAGCAAGATTTGCTATTCAAGTACCATAATTTTGTATAAGAAGCCCCAGAGGCAGTGAAAGTGCCATTTTCTCAGCAGATTGCTGCAACAAATCACTTGCCATAATCATGCAAAACAAACAAAAGAGGGACGCAAACCTAAACTAGCAGTCAAGGACTGCAGGCGTGAGTGAGCGCTACTGGTCATGTTCACAACTGGTTAAGTTCCCATTAATTTACCGCCACTCTGATGCATATTCTCTTTATGCTCCACGCATTTCCATTTTGGAACTCTTATTATGCTAAGGCAACAATCATTTTCAGGAGATTTATTTTTCCCAATCTGGGCATTAGCTGTGGGGGTGGCTGTGTGCTACGCACTGGCACAGTGATGTCATGTGAAGTGTGACGAGTGGATGTGGTCTTCTGGGGAATGCGCTGCTCGTTGCAGGCTGTGAGTCACTGTTCAGAGTTGTGTAGGCGATGAAGCTGATTTATGCCTTCTGTAGAACTCATCCAGTTGGTATAGATCAGGTCTAGAAGACCCCTCAGCACTTCAAACACTCACCCCATACAGGTTCATTTAAAATAGAGCCAGCAAGAATAATCAATTTGGATTACTTTACCGGCAAAACAGCCTCATTACAATTATTAATGTTTTCTTCTTTTAGCAGGCTGTACTGATTTTTCATTCGTTCAGTGAGCAGCTCGTCTTGTTTTAGCAGATGGTACTCTTTCTTGAGTAGGAAGGCACAGCTTTGGACCTCTACAGCCAACCTCATTCCAAGCCTAATTCTAGGATCCTACCACACATTTACTTCAATATCACAATAAATATTTTTTAATTTTTATTTTTGAGTGCTTCTTTGTGCCTGGAGCATAGATGGATGTTAAGGAGTTCAGAGTTGAATTAATGGAAAGTCTTTAGCATTATCACTATTCCCTGTCATAGATGAATACCTTCTCTGAGTTAATTTTTTGGGCTGTTAGTTACTAAATTCATCAGCTGCCTCTGAGGACTGGCAGAGCACATTTGGTATTTTATAATTAAAAGTGATAATGCCCAACTGTACTCCCACCTGTCCAGACACTTGCAATTCTGCTTCCCAATTGTCTTTATCCCTTTTTTATTTTTTTATTTTCCCTCCAGTTTTCTCCCTTCTTCTCCTGAAGGTGTTAACTCCCTTTGCTGGAATGCAGTTCTATGAACACCAGTTGTCTTCTGGTACCTCATTCAATTGGCTACAATTCATGTGTGAGTTGGCACAAACCAGAGATTGAACCTGAGATCTCTCTGGTCTGTATGTTCAGGAACCATGTATTTACCGGTAAGACTTTGGAGGAGCATTCTTCCCATCCAATAAGTATATGATATGCTCTTTTCCCACCTGCTCCATAGCTGCTTCCCAACTCTCTTCCCTAAGTGTCCTACTTCTGCAGCCTTGTTCTTGCAGCATTGTAGATGTGAGACTGTTGTGGGATCATCAATAGCATAAGGGGAAGTAGATCACTTTCATTGGTTCCGCCATCTTACTGCAAGAGCAAGGAACAAGGAAATCAGATGTGATAGTGTAAAAGGTAGGAACAACCATGGAATAGGTGGAGCTTAGGCACAGGTGGATCAGTGGGGCATTAAGTAGAGATTTGTTGGAACAAGGATAAAAGATTCTGAGGAAGGAAGGATTTTAAAGGCCTGCCAGAGGGTTTTTTGAAGCATGAGAAAGGAAATGGAATCTCAAACATGGAGATAGTGTGTGGTATCTTGAAGAAACTGAAAGATTGTGAGATATTGGATGCATTGGTCTGTAAGGTGAATATGAGGGTGGTAGGGAGCAACAAGAGGTGGAGCAACAAGAGGTGGAGCTTGATGCTGACAGTAAGCAGTCAAAGGGGAGGGATTTTGAGGTGGAAACATGTTCAGGATGTTGATATGCAGTGGGAAGGGGGGATTTTAAAGACTTTGAGATGGACTGAAGAGGCATGAAGAAGGTTCTCCAAACCATAGAACCATAGAAATTTTGGTATGGAAGGCCCATTGTATCTATGCTGGTGCTAGCTCACGCACAGAAATTATCTACTCAAATCCAATTACCTGTTCCTTTCCTGTACTCTTCAATAGCTTCTCAGGTATTTAACTAACTTTCTTGAAATGTTGTGATTGTCTTGGTTTCAATGGTCACATGTAGTAAAGAATTTCGTATTCTAGTAATTCTTTATATGATAAAATTCATCTTAATCTCCCTCTTTATGCTTCTAGTACTAATCTGTTTTGTGCCACCTTGTCACCAGTTCATTGACCTGTGGAAATAATTGTCACTATTTATTCACTATCATTCACTCTGACACACTGCTGCCTTGGCAATCTTTGAGCCTTGTGGAATAGCCCAGAGATAAGGAAGGCACAATGAAAACAAACAACAAGCAGGGTCGGGAATCTGGGAAGGTGGAATAGGTAGGGGAATTTGGGAACATTACATGCATGGAGTGGACAGGAAGGGCTGAAATTGCCTATACCACCAGTGCACAGAATTATCAAAACTGTGAATTATTATCATAATGCTTTTGGAGTAGCTGATTATTTTCACACTTCGAACTTCTATCTATTGAAAGTGGACACATAATTGAATTAATTCCCATTGTTACCAAATGACCTTGTTTACATGTGGGGTGGTTTCAGCAGATAATGGGACAAGGTTGACAATTGCAATATTACTGCCAATGTAATACTATATATTGTGTAGGCCAATAATGGCAAAAATAAATTGCTAGCACATACAGGTGGCCTTAGACATTAGCCTATCTGCAGCTTAACCCAAGATGGTGGGCCAAACAGCAAAAATTAAATTTTTATTTTTTAAATAATCTGCAACATTAATTTTCTTCTGAGGGAATGAGACTCCACACTTGTAAAATTATTTTTTCAGGGCCAGAGAGGTTGTTCAGCAGTAATTATCACTTATTACGCTGTTAAAAACTCACTTATTCCTGATTGCACTAGCATTAACTTTTTCAGCCATTTTTAAAGTAGGACAAGTGGGCAATTAACCCAAGTTCACGCCGTTACATTGATTTCTATGCAGATTCCATCGTCAAAGACTGCAACAGCGCAGCCTGTTGAGGAGCAGGGTATCGCTGACAGCAACGTCTGGATTTCCGTGTTTAACTGCGCATGTACGGACGCCAGAAATTGCTGTCAGATTTACCCTGTAATAACGGTGAGCGCTGATAGGCTTGCTGTTATTACAGCAAAATCCAGGCCAATGTTTGCAACCTTGTGATGAATTGCTCCCTCTCGTCTGTATCTCGTGTGGGGGGATCTTGATGTTTCTGGCCTAGTAGCTTTACGATTAGGAAAAGTAATTATTCATCTAAGAACAGCAAGTCTGTTCTCTGTAATGAATGTTTAATTCCTGTATATACCACTCAGCCCCAGTATTTCATTAACTGACAAGTAGCAATGAAGTATAAATCCCAAAACGTCCTAATTTTCTGAAACAGTTTCACTCCCTGAAAAAAGGTTTCACACTTTGCATCATTATCTTCTGCTTCAGAATCTCTTGCATATTATGCTGACACACTCTGGTATTTCTTTTGCTTTCTCTTGCTGAGGAGAATGACATGGACTTGGGGCCATCCCAACATCCACAGCAGTAGTGAATACCTTCTATTAAAACTAGAAGTGAGAGAAACCAAGAAAAAAAACTAGGCAAACTGAAGAGAGCACGACAGGGAAATGTGTTTATTCATTTATGGGATGTGGGCGTCGTTGGCATGGCCAGTATTTATTGCCCACTAATTGGTGAAGTTTGCAGATGAATGCTTAACATGTTTTTATGCTCACATTCACCCATGAAATAATAATACTCAATGAACGCTTTTCCTGCAGGGAGCGCCGGACGGGGCATCAGGATTTTTTTATTCATTCCTGGGATGTGGGTATTGCTGGCGTGGCCAACATTTATTGCCCATCCCTAATTGCCCTCGAGAAGGTGGTGGTGGTGAGCCGCCTTCTTGACCGCTGCAGTCCGTGTGGTGAAGGTACTCTCACAGTGCTGTTAGGGAGAGAGTTCCAGGATTTTGACCCAGCAACGATGAGGGGGAAAAGGGGGCCGAGATAAAGGGAAAAAAAAGAGAAAGACAGGAAATGAAGATAAGAGAGCTAAGAATGCATGAATGCCACTTGGCAATCCCTCGTGACTCACGTGACAGATGCAGTTTACTGCTTTTAACCATGCTCATGTTTTTGGTGGAAGATAATACCTGAGGGTCACAACTGAAGATCTAACATCCAGAATATGTCCAGAATTGACTGCTCCGAATTTGACTTTGGCCAGCCATGTGAAAAACAAATCAAGTCTATAACCTTCCACAATAGATGAGAGCTTCTAGATATACCCTGAGGGGTATTTTCATGGAATTGTGAAACTGAGTTCTACTAATCATTGTTTTAATGCAACGGAAGACTTTCCTCCCCCAATGAAGGAGACATTTTTTAGAAGCCAAGCTGTTTATTGAGGCTTTGCTGAGATCCCAGGTTCAAATCCTAGTGTGTCGTCTCCTATAAAGGCCTTTCTTTATGAAGTGATATACTTGGACTATTCAGTGGATTGAGACAGTTTTCAAATGCACTGCACACTGAAAGTGTTTCCATAACAAGTGATTTGTAATTAATCTATAGCCTGGCCAAAAATAAATAAATGGAGTCTGCATAAAACAAAATAGCGAAAAACATTCACCTTCCAGAACATTATGCTTTATTGTGAATTGTTCGTTACTACCTATATAGTGCCTTTAATTTTTGAATAATGGTGGATTAAGTTAGAGTGATTTGCAGTTGATTAAACTTGCATTCACTCATTCATATTTCATGAAAACAGCTATGGCATTGTAGAACTTAGGCATTACTCTATATGGACCAGTGTTCATAGAGTCACACTACACCATTTGATGTCTTTTTTTTGTCCATATCTAAACAAAATGTGTACCGAAACTCTATTTCATATAGATCAGTGGTTTAATATGGCCCGGAGGCCACTTTCAGCCTGACTTCCTTTCACCTGTTTGCCTTAGAAGGCTGTGCTTTGGCCTTTCATCCATCTATCTATCATCTATCTATCTATCTATATATATATAAAGGAATTGTTCTATCTGTCTGTCCTTCTGTCTGTCTGTCTGTCCTCACATGTGCGTCTGTCCGGCTATGCGCTCGAAAGTTACAGAGCGTACCTACGCGTGCGTTACGTCGAAAGAAAGCTAACCGTTCCAAAACGATGGTAAGCGTATTTACGTTTCGGCTGGACAAAAATCGCGCCCGCGGTATCCGAAAAACCTTCAACATTCCGCTCATTAGCATCTCATTATCCGCTCATTAGCGACAGAGTGACCTCGAGGTCGACCATCGTACGCCGGGTTGCTGGCGCGTGCGGCCGGGCCCTCCTACGGTTGAGTGACGGGACGATTGACCAATCCTACGCTTTGGTGACCTGACGGTCGACCAATCGGTGCGTGTGTGGGCGGGCCTTATCGTTCTGAACCGAGGTGAGTCGCCGCCATCTTGATTCCAAACTTTTCCTTTCTTTTTCCCGCTTTCTGCGTCTTTCAAAAAAACGTTTGCTTTTAAAACACATATTGTTTTTTAAAAAAAAATTTAGAAAGTAATTAACTTATCTCATTAATTTTCCTACCTTTCCCGTTTTTCCAGGTAGGCCTCGAAGCCTCAGCCTCTCCTCCGCACCCACGCCCGAGCTAGGCACCTCCCGGCCCCAGTCAACAAGCGGGCCCCCGATCGCCGCCATCTTTGTGAAGGCTGGAGGGGCGGGCCTCAGCCGAGCGCCGCTACCGCCGCCATCTTAGTAAAGGGTGCGCGCGCAGCAGGAGCAGCTGAGACGCGGCGTCTCTGTTCCCCACTCGGCTCGGGCGGGGGGGCGGGGCTTGGAGAGCGGGAAGGGTTACCCTGGCAACCGGGCCCGTCTCTCTCAGCCGCAATCGGCGCTCTTGAAGCCAGCTCGGGAGGGCGGGGCCATATCAGTGCGTGGGGCGGCGCTGGGCTCGGGTGCTTTGTGGCCTGCGGCCGAACAGCGGCTGCGGACCTCGAGCTGACCGGGGCGCTGGACTCGGCTGGGCCATGTCTTTGCGGGTGTTCGCCTCGGCCAACGGATCATGGGGAGCCGGCCGAGGCCGCCAAAAAGCGTCCAAGGGAACGCGTTCATCCAGGTGCCGAGGCCCGGGCCCCGGGGCAGAAAGAGGGATTGGAGCGGGGGATGAGGGCTCGGGCAGGGGGAGAGGGAGAGGGGGGGAGAGAGAGGAAGTAGGCAGGGAGGTGGTGAGAGGGAGGAGGAGGGGGGAGAGGGAGGGAGGGGAGAGGGAGGGGGGAAGAGGGAGGGAGGAGAGGGGGAGGGGGGAAGAGGGAGGGGGAAGAGGGAGGAGGGGGGGAAAGGGAGGAGGAGGGGGGAGGAGAGGGGAAAGAGGAGGGGGGAGGGGGGGAAGAGGTGGGGAGGGGGGGAAGAGGTAGGAGGGAAGGGGGGGAAGAGGTAGGAGGGAAGGGGGGAGGGGGGGAAGAGGTAGGAGGGGGGAAGAGGTAGGAGGGGGAGGGGGGAAGAGGTAGGAGGGGGGAGGGGGGAAGAGGTGGAGGGGGAGAGGTAGGAGGGGGGGGGGAAGAGGTAGGAGGGGGAAGGTGGGGGAAGAGGTGGGGGGGGAGGGGGGCAAGAGATAGGAGGGGAAGAGGGGGGAAGGGGAGAGGGGGGGAAGAGGGGGGGAAGGGGAGGGGGGAAGAGGTAGGAGGGGAAGGGGGGAAGAGGTAGGGGGGCGGGGGGGAAGAGGTGGGAGGGGGGGGAAAGGAGAAGGGGGCGGGGGGGGAAGAGGTAGGGAGGGGGAGGGGGAAGAGGGGGGGGAGGGGGGGAAGAGTTAGGAGGGGGAGGGGGGGGAAAAGAGGTAGGAGGGGGGAGGGGGGGGAAGAGGTAGGAGGGAAGTCGGCGTTTCATCAATTAGGGGCATTTCCTAATTAAGAAAAAGTCACAGAAACGGATACAGATTATTGGCATCATTCGAACAACCAGCAAAGATTCAGCATCAAACTATGTCTGAGTTTTTCTGCTTCACACAGGCGGTCAGAAGCTGCAACGTAAGACTTCAAGCATTACTAACTACACCTGGATCCCAAAATATTAACCAGAATCATATTCAATGTTCGAAGTATTTTAAACTACATAAAATTTAAATGTGGAACAAGTAACAGTATTTTGAAATTATTAAATCGCAGATTAAAAGCCTTAAGAAAGTGGCTCCTGATTCCTCCGGTCAGAGGGTAGCTGGCTTCATTGTCCTATAACACAGTCATCGCAATTATAACCCACGGTCACGCGGCTGGGCTCTAAGTCCAAGCCCTTCCCCGCGGTCCTCAACCGTCCTGCCGACCTCACAAAATGGCGGCCGCGCTTCACCCACCGGGCTCTGAGTCCAGCTCCTTCCCTCACTCTCACCTTCCCCCTCTCTGTCTCTCTCTCCTTCCCTCTCTCTCTCTCCTTTCCCCCCCCCCTCTCTCTCTCTCCTTCCCCCCAGTCTCTCGCTCTCTACTTCCCCCAGTCTCTCGCTCTCTCCTTCCCCCAACTCTCTCTCTCTCTCCTTCCCCCAAACTCTCTCTCTCTCTCTCTCCTTCCCCCCCAGTCGCTCTCTCTTCCCCCCAGTCGCTCTCTCTCTCTCTTCCAACAACAACATGCCCTC